>NC_071264.1:19888507-19931007 GCF_023375685.1 Ictalurus furcatus
CCAATACAGTTTGAACTGAGAAACAAAGCATATACTGCAACTCTCTCTCTCTCTCTCTCTCTGTGTGTGTGTGTGTGTGTGTGTGTGGACTGATGGAGCACTGATGTGTGACACTCTTTTAGACTTCTCTTTGAACCTTTACACACAGGAAGTGACACGTAACACCTCTCAGTCACACTTCCTGCATTAAACACCGTCTCCATTTGTCCCTCTAAGAGACGACGAGGACACGTTACACCAGAGTGTGAGGAGAAAACGGGCCGAATGTGACAGCTCTCTCAACCACACACACACACACACACACACACACACACACACAGAGTGAGAGAGCTCTCCTCTCATTCCAGTGGTTAATTAAAGGAAGCAATTGGCTCCTTAAGGACACTATAGAGGGAAATGGAATTAGTCAGCATGTTTACTTTCCTCTTAATTCATTTCACTTCTAAATGACTTAATTTTCCACGTTTCATCTCAGCACTTTCACTTATTTGAGAAGTTAATCTTCATCTGATCTGATGACAAATTCACTTACAGCTTCTGTGTGAGGAACCAACTTAAGAGACCGCAGCAGGATCCTCACAACTAATAATTATTGGTAGAAATGCCAGGCTAACAGTATCCTGTACTGTATATACAGGAGCTCTGCACTAGTGACAGGACTGAGTCTGTGCATCACAGTGCAGTATAGCAGAATCACGCATCTCATCTCCGCTGTCATCTCCAACCTCCATCCAACAAGTGCACTTAACCCTGCATCACATAAATCACTGCTAGCTAAAGGTTTAGATTCAAGATTCAATATTTTCATTTGTCACCTATGCAGTTATATACATTATATAACTTGCAGTGAAATGAAAACCTGGCCTAGTCCTCTTTAGATTGTGCATTAAATACTAAATGTAAAAAAATAAACTGTAATAAATAATAAATAAATAAAAAAACAACAATAAATAAGATAATAAATAAGTAATATTAAATATATAGGAATGGGAAATGTGAATGTGAAAAAACGGATGAACAAAATAAGTATGCGCAAAAAAAAAAAAATGTCGTAGTACTAGTCAGGTTATGTATTGTGTATATTTCCATGAGAATTTCAAGCGTATTTAGCACAGAATGCATGACAGGAAGTGGAGCATTCGTTTCTGGGCACTGGTTTAGTTAATATAATGCGTAAATACTGTATGTGTAAATATGATAAATATGCATTAGAGCCATACAGTGTATGATTACATAATACAAAGTCGGATAATCCAGCGAGATTTTCTCTTCCACAGTTGAGGTCATAAGTCTGTGTACGCCTTGTGGATTCTGCAAAATGTTAATAAAAAAAAATGAGAGCTATCTTGAATAAGCTATTTCACATAACAGATGTTTACATATAATCCATATATATAATGCGTAAATACTGTATGTGTAAATATGATAAATATGCATTAGCGCCATACAATGTATGATTATATAATACAAAGTCGGATAATCCAGCGAGATTTTCTCTTCCACAGTTGAGGTCATAAGTCTGTGTACGCCTTGTGGATTCTGCAAAATGTTAATAAAAAAAATGAGAGCTATCTTGAATAAGCTATTTCACATAACAGATGTTTACATATAATCCACAAGATGCAATAATAACTGATTTTACACAAATGAAGTTTACCTACGCTTGGGTTCTTAATACTGTGTGTCATTACCTGGATGATCAACGACTGTTTTTAATAGTTTTGTGATAATTGTTCACGAGTCCCTTGTTTGTCCTGAGCAGTTAAACTGCCCACTGTTTCTCAGAAAAAATCCTCCAGGTCCTACACATTCTTTACTTTTCCAGCATATTCTGCATATTTGACCCTTTTCCAACAGTAGCTATATGATGTTGAGATCCATCTTTCACACTGAGGACAACTGAGGGACTCGTACACAACTATTACATATGGTGCAAACATTCACTGATGCTCAAGAAGGTAACATGATATATTAAGCACTGGGGGGATGTAAACTTTTGAACAGGATGATCTGTGTAAATTGTTATTATTTTGTGTTCTGGGAGACATGTAAATATCTTATGTAGCCTCTGAATGGAAGTACTATCCATCCATCCATTTTTGTACCGGTTATCCTACACAGGGCTGCAGGGCACCTGGAGCCTATCCCAGGGAACTCGTGGGGGAACACAGATGGGGGACACCATAGATGGGGGGCCAACCCCATCACAGGGCACAGTCATACACACATTCACACACTATGGACAATTTAGAAATGGCAATCAGCCTAGAATGAATGTCTTTAGACTGGGGGAGGAAACCAGAGTACCTGGAGGAAATCCATGAAGCACGGGGAAAACATGCAAACTCCGCTCACACACAGCGGAGGTGGGATTCAAACCTCCAACCCTGGAGTTGTTTGGAGTGGCGCTGCTGCAATAGGCCTACACACTGTAATATCACCTATGTCTTGTATACATTATAGAAACACACCTCAACATATATGTCATATAGCATATATACCATGACAATATATAGCACAACATATAGCATGACAATGACTTCATAGAAATCAAAGCCCATGCCTAGCATACGCTTCATCTAGCCTTCATCCTTCATCATTAGTGTTTTCTCATCACAGTGAAAGTGACTGCGTTTTCTTTTATTCATGTGCGTCTCACATGCTGCTGATTTAATACCAAACTCAGATGTCCTTAAGGTACGCATCTGATTAACTGGATTCTGTAAATCAGGCACAGCTCTTCCTGTTTGAAAGGATGAAGCACAACCATTTGCAGTGTTGTTCCTAACGGAAGTGATGATTTCTCCATTTAAACACATTTACAGCTGGAGGGAGTGATAGACCTGTCGCTCTGCAGGGTTTTTCCTCTGAAATAAAAAAAAAATGGTGGTGAGTTTATGCATAAACACAGGTGGAGTTTCAGTTCACAACACAATCAGACACAACGTAACACTCAGGTCTGTTAAACACTGACATGTCACACACACAGTCATGTTTATTGTTCAGAAAGAAGGGTGTAATCACACTCACCTCCTGGCAGGACGTATTGTACCCGTCATTGAGTGAGACGATGTCCATCTAAGGGGCCGTTTACACGACAACGTTTTTAAAGTCTAAAACTGTCAGCATATTCAGAATGAAATGTTTAGACAACAGTTGTTTTTTTGTTTTTGTTTTTTTAAAAAAAAAAAGAATATTAGTTAAGTATCATCAGACTGTAATGCACATGATAACAGCACAAACAGGTACAACAAATTGTAATTATTTAAAAAAAATGTTTTTATTATTAAAGGAAAGTGTTTAAATGTTTTCTAAAGTGCTGAAATTGTGTTTTATATCAACAGAATTGCTCACTGTAAACTGTTCGGTTGATTAAAATAATGAATCATTAATGAGCCCTTCTCTTTTTCTTGTGTCTGTTGATGTCACAGGTTAAAAACAATCATCAAATCTTCTGAGGGGCGGGGTTTATGCAAATAACATCTGATAGCAAGGGCAGTGATGTGTACTTATCAGATATACACTAGAGACAGGGAATAAAATTTAATAATAATAATAATAATAATAATAATAATTCCTCACTGAGGAGTCTGTGCTGTTTTTATCTTTAAAATATTTTCCTGTTTCCATTATTAATTAGGCATTTGTTTTTTCTGGAAGTTTCTCGAAGGGTTTCTTCACTTGACACACACTCTGCCATCTGTAACTTCAGAAGCTTGTGTGTGTGTGTGCGTGTGTGTTTGTGTGTGTGTGTGTGTGTGTGTGTGTGTGTGTGTTTTACTGCTTTGTATATCTGAATGAAAAAGCAAATTACCCCAAAATATTAAATGTTGCATGAAATGAATAACTGCGTTTGAGAAATGTTGAGTGAAACATTTTTAAACGTATTTCACTCAGTGTTCACGTTGATTTATTGTGTGTGTGTGTGTGTGTGTGTGTGTGTGTGTGTGTGTGTATGCATGTGTGTGTGTGTGTGTGTGTGTGTGTGATTTATAGTGTGGAGAAGAGCAGTAATCCTCCCTGTGCGCTGCTAGTGCATTATGGTGTCATGATGGGAAGTAGAGAAAGGTTTATAGTGAAATTCAGTGAAATGCTTTATGATCTATCTATCTATGTATCTATGTGTCTGTCTGTTTGTCTGTCTGTCTATCTATCTATCTATCTATCTATCCTCAAAATAAGGACTATAAAATCAGTGTAAAGAATGGAAATGGTTTTGATATGTATGAAACACATTAAACATTTTTCTGAGCGTGAGAGCAGAATGTGAATGTGTAGAGTTTATTTGTGTTCTGCACAGAGCTCTCCGGTTCTCTGGTTCTCCAGTTCTGTTTCATTTCACACACTGCGTTTACAGTGGAACTCATTTCTCAAACCTTGCATTTTTTCTTTATTATTTATTTTTTTCATAGAGGAGTTACGGGAAAAGAGTGAGTGTATGAGTGGGAATGTAAACTGTGTCTCTCTCTGTGTGTGTGTGTGTGTGTGTGTGTGTGTGTGTGTGTGTGTGTGTGGTTTCCAGCTCTTTATTTGTGTTATAATTCATCGTCATAATCCACTTAGACATGAACACGATTTTACTGAGAAAACACAATACCTGCTGATCCAGGTGTGTGTGTGTGTGTGTGTGTGTGTGTGTGTGTGTGTGTGTGTGTGGGGCCAGGAAAATATGTCCCCACAAAGATAGGAATATCTGTCAGTTTTGACCTTGTGGGGACATTTGGCTGGTCCCCAAGAGGAAAACTACTTTTTTTCCCCCCTTGCAGCTTTTATTTATTTATTTATTTATTTTCACCTCTCTCCATCTTTCCAACTTTACTGTTTGAATCTCTGTTTATCGTTTCTCTGTTAAAGCTGAGTGTCTAAATTGCTCGGTCTGTTTTGTCGTAAATCAGAGAGACGGCATGTAGATCGGATTCAGGATGAAAAGATGAATACTCTTTTGGCTTTTGTTTTTCATTTTGTGCTCAGGATAAAAAAGAGATTCTTCTGAAAGTCCACTTTGATTTCTGAAAGAAAGAAAAAAAAAAAACCTCTTCTGTAACTCAGAACAGAAATGAGAAAATTCCTCAAGCTTTGTATAAATTTAAATATTTACTAACAGAGTCCTCATAGTCCTCTGAAGATGGGGTGGTGAGTTCGTGAATCTATCAATACGTGTGCCACAAAAAAATACTTGTGTTGAGTTCTTTATTTCTTTTAAGAGGGGAAATAGTCAGTTGTCACATTCTTACTGTACATCACATAAACACTACACAAACATCTGAATCACACCCAACTCTGATCATGCTTCCATGTATTTTATATTATCTATATTATTATGTTCCATTTAACTCATTTGTTACGTATTCGTTCATGATCCTCACCAGACAGATTAGTTTTAATCAACTACACACCAAATGACTAATGAGTGGATGTGAACATCACAGAAGTCCATTAAATCAACATTAAAGGACCACTTACTACCATGAGACCACCATCAGAGACCTTTAGCCCTCTGTAGTGTGCTTTAATATCTTCCTGTGTCAACTCATTAAGAGTCGGTCACAGATCAGCCTCAGGACCCTTTACATCATAATCCCAAGCTGCATGGAAAACCCAAAACTAGCAGGAACCTCACATTCCGCTTCATAAACTGCTGCAAGATGTGTATCTGTGTAACGTTCTCCTCGTTTTTCCTTTTTGATGATGACAGGTAGGAGGTAAAAGGTTAACCGTCTCACTAATCTATACATGGAACCATGGAACCACAGCGAGAACCACATGCTCGTTGGACAGAACTTAATCTGAGGCTCGGGTTACAGGTTCAAATCAGCCTGGTGAAAAGGAACCAGGAACCATGCCAGCGCCGGGTTCCAGTGGAAAGGAGCGTGTGTGTTCTAGACGTCTGGTTCTATTACAGAGACACTGTTCAGGGCATTTGGAGCTACAGGGGATTTCACATAAGACTTCTTGTTAAAAATGTTTGCATTTTTATACATTCACTGTATCTTGAATTGAATTGACATGCGCTAAGCAGTGGACACAACACACTGTTTAGAACACAAGGGATAGAGAACATGGCATAGAGTTAGGGTAGAGCAGACCGGATAGAACACATGGGAGAGAGCAAACGGTTCCACGTGGCTATTCCACGCTCACTCCACGTTCAGCTCCTGCTGCTAATCTCTGAGACTCTCACTGGTGTATAATGGCGTTTTAATGGCTCTCCCTAAATCTCTACGGCAATTATTCAGGAACCCCCCTCATCACCCTCCCTTTAACCCCCTGAGGGAACAGGCTGGAGTGTACATTAACATTACTGCAGAATAAGTGTAGGTGAAATAGGACAGAGCCGCTCTGTATACATCGAGAGGAAAACCAGAGCAGCTGCTCCTACAGCTGCTGTACACATACACACACACACACACACACACACACACACACACACACACAGTGGAACACTTATTTTTTTCTTTTTCTTTTTTTTACGTCATTCCCCCTCGAGAACATTTAAAAATACAATTTAAAAAGAACTATTTATTGTCCAGGTATTTGTTCAGTTCTGTCCTGTTTCCCATCAGTAGTCTCTTTTATTATTATTATTATTATTATTATTATTATTATTATTTTTAATTCGTTTTTATTATTATTATTATTATTATTATTATTATTATTATTATTATTTCAGTAAGCATTTTATCCTGGTCTCAGTGGATGACATGCCAGTTCATCACATTCATTCACACCTGAGAGTAATTTACTCTAGACAATCTGCCTATATGCATGTTTAAGGAGGAAAGAAGAGAACCTAGAGGGAACACACACTGACAGTAAGCCAAGATCAGGATCGAAACGGAAACTCAACGCTACGTACTGCACCACCGTGTCAGCGCAGACAGAAGCCCCGCCTCCTTTCACAGGAAGCACTTCAATCAGGCGACAGTGACGTGTGATCTTGAGTCAAAACATGAAAAACCCATTAAACATCAATTTAATTTAGATTTTGGATTAAAGATGTCAGGACACGCGCGCACGCATGCGCACACACACACACACACACACACACACACACACACACACATACCATCAGATCAGATTTGTGGGTGAAAATTCAATAAAAACTGGAACTGTGTGTATAAATTCAATTTAGCATTTTCTCATCAGCAGAATGTGGAGGTGAATTTAGTTTTAATCCCCAGAGAGAGAGAGAGAGGGAGAGAGAGAGAGAGAGAGAGAGAGAGAGAAAGAAAGACAGAGAGGGTCTGACAGAGAGATGCCCTTGTTCCCTTATCTTATTAAATTAAGGGTCTAACCCTTTCATCACTCTCTCTGTCTGTCTGTCTCTCTCTCTCTCTCTCTCTCTCTCTCTCTCTCTCTTTTCCTCAGGAGCAGGAGAGAGACTCAGGTTAAGTACGGAGTGAAATTAAAACACGTCTTTGTCACTTTGAAATGAAAAGCACAGCCAGGAGGAGTGATGAGAGTGAACAGGTCGTCATGGCGATGATTCAGGCCGCTAACAGATTAGGAATCTGTGTATGTGTGTGCGTGTGTGTGCTTGTGTGTGTTATCAAACAGAGACTCCTAGTGTTTTCCAACAGGATTTCAAACGTCCATCAGGATCGACAGATTCATCACCTCCACCTCCACGCTACATCCTTCCTCTGATTTTTTTTATTAGTCTGTAAATGTTCCTCACTGTGGTTTAAGGTGATCACAAGGTGAGTTTAGTAAACAGGATGAGAGTTCAGGAGAACATTCCAGACAGATGCTCACTCTTGTAATTTGGAATAAAACTTTTCTGACCACTTTTTCCAAGTGCTTATGGATCTTGACACAATGTTGATGTTTCGCAGTAGAAGAAGAAGCCATTATTTGTCACATATACATTACAGCACAGTGAAATTCTTTTCTTCACATATCCCAGCTTGTTAGGAAGTTGGGGTCAGAGCGCATGGTTAGCCATGATACGGCAGAGAGGGTTAAGGGCCTTGCTCAAGGGTCCAACAGTGGCAGCTTGGAGCTGCTGGGGCTTGAACCGTGATTAGTAATCCAGAGCCTTAACTGTTGAGCCACAACTGCCCGGCTCTTGGGCGGCTGTGGCTCAGGTGGTAGAGCAGGTTGTCCACTAATTGTAGGGTTGGAGGTTCAATTCCCAGTCCACATGACTCCATATGCCGAAATATCCTTGGGCAAAACACTGAACCCCAAGTTGCTCCTGATGGCAAGCTAGCGCCTTGCATGACAGCTCTGCTACCATTGGTGTGAGAGTGAGAACCAGTGTAAAGCACTTTGTAGAACTGCTAATGTTAAAAAAAGCACTATATAAGTGCAGTCCTTTTTACCATCTTGTTAAATACAGAGTCAATTTAATCATACAGTCATTTATCTCAGTAATTTTGAGCTTCCAGATGGTTCTGTCTGGAACCTCAAGGTGTTGATTCATTTTCTATGACAGCAGATCAGACAGTAGTGCAGCTGCAAATTACAGGTTTACATTAATGTGCTTGTTCTAATACGTTATCGTTTCCATAGTAGCAAATCCTTTACTTGCATGCTGGGTGCTTCACATAAATGGATTTCAAAAACACTGATATGGTTAAGATTTATTTGTAATGAGACGATTATTTTTTTATGAACATTTATGGAAGGAGTCTCCAGTGTATTGTAACAGTCAGTGGTAGTGCAGCTGTTTTCTGGCATCTTCTGGACAAAGGAGTTTCTCTGTAACATGACAAGACGGGGTTTTTTTTGTCTTAACTTCAAGAGAGAGAAGGAAGAGAGGCTGGTGTGGGAACAAATGTTTATTGCTGTTATAACATAAGGGAGACCAGGAACTAACTTGTTTTACCAACATTCCACAACATTAAATGTAACTATAGTTGGATAAAAAAATGTTAAAAATCAAATTCTGTTGGTATATTTATATGATGATGTAAACATTTCAGTGTTGATTAATGAATAAACGCTGCAATGGTGTTAATGTTGTTGATGATGACATCACCACACTATGTGTCACCGTAGGAAGTGAAGGAGAGGATACAACCTCCATGTGTTTAGGTATTAGGGGGATGGAAGGAAAGCCCTAAGGTGAATGCTTTCACACACTGAATCACACCATTGTTTTCTGAAAAGGCACACACACTCACCCACCCACACACACACACACATCAGACTAACACAGAAAAACTGAGTGCTCAAATTAACATGTCTGTACAAAGAGCTTCACAAACCTGCAGCAGAGTTCATGTGAGACACCACACCGCTATATTTCACATTCCTCTTCTCTTTCTTCTTCTTCATCATCATCATCATCGTTTACAGCATTTGGCAGATCCAGAGCGACTGAGGGAGCTCAACTGAGCAGCTGAGGGTTAAGGACCTTGCTCAAGGGCCCAGCAGTGGCAGGGATTTCAGAAGTCAACATCTTAACCACTTGAGCTACCACTGACTCTTCTTCTGCTTCAGTTTCTCCTCCATCTGTTCTTGCTCTCCATATTTGTCTTCTTGGTTTTCTTCTCCGTTATCATCATGCTCTCCTTCTCCGTCTTTTCTTCTGCTCCATATTTTTCTTCTTTTTGTTGTTCCTTTTCTTCTCCAATTTGTGACAGAATATTATTTATTTATTTATTTATTTATTTTACAGAATGTCAGAGTTGCCATGTGGAGGGTTTTTTTTTTCCCCTCGCTTCACTTCACTTGGTTTTTCTTTCTATTATTTTACCCACCTCTCCTTCTCTTTCTTTCTTTCCTTCCAGCTTTCATGCCTCAGTGTTACGAAATTTGGCAGAAAGGGGAACTTAACATAAAGTAGGACACGAGAAACCAACGTACGATGCGTAAATATTTATTAAATAACAAAATTATCCATAACAGAAGGAAACGTGTTTCATGACAAGAGAAAAAAAAAACTCCACAAAGATATTTCTAAAATAATTTACAAAAGATAATAAACCCAAACCAACAACAATAAAACAACTCCAAAGCATAAAAGCAAACAAAATTAACAACAATAACTACAATTAAGAAAGAACACAATGAAAAGGTAAACAAAACTTGTTTGCAGGTGAATCTCCTGTCTCTTGCCATGCTTCGCTTCAGCATCCTTAATAGACTTTAATCAGCAATGATTACAATGAGACGCAGGTGCACAAGAGCGGATCTAAACAATCAGACTCAGACAGAGTGAGAGAATAGCAGAGTCATGATGTCACATGCAGGAGAAGAAATACGCGCAAGGCACGGGCCGTAACACTCAGTCTTCAGTATTTGTGGGGAAAAAAAAACTATACTGTTTTATATTGGATACAGGTGCATTTAGCAAAGCGTTTATTAAAGAACTGGCGGACAAATCCAAATCATGAGGCAAAGTCCAAAACATAGAAGAGGCAATAGTCAGGCTATCAGCAAACAACTGGCAAAAAAAGAAAAAAAACAACAGGAAACAAATGAGATTAACACCAGAATAACAATCACTGAATAAATGGCTTGACACATTAAGGTGAGCAAACACTGAGTGTTATGTCACAAAGTGTGTTTGTGTGAGACTCACTTATATGTGCTTGTGCTGATGGTGAACAGATGAGTGTAATCAAAGAGTGCAATCAAAAGTATACACATACTGTACATACACTATGATATAAAACGTGAAACCTGGAACCTTGTAGCATGACTGTTTCATTCTTTCACAGTGACATTCACAATCATAACCAAATACATTCACATTTATATTGATATATTCTTAAATAAATGGCAAAGTGTGTGTATTTCAAAAACTTCCTGTATTCACTATATTTTGTATTGCTTTTCCATGTAACAGCTCTAACATGAAGTGTGTGTAGAAGGTGTGATAAGTGGCAATGAGTTTTACTGTAAGGTCAGGAGAAGTGGGTTAAGGAATGTAATGCGGTATAAATCTGTATTTTTATCTGTATCAACTACTACTACAACTACTACTACAACTTCTACAACTACAACTACTACTACTACTATTACAACAACTACTACTACTACTACTACAACTACTACAACAACAACTACTACTACTACTATTACTACTACAACTACTACTACTACTACAAGTATTACTACAACTACTACAACTTCTACAACTACAACTACTACTACTACAACTACTACTACTACAACTACTACTACTTCAACTACAACAACTACTACTACTACTACTACTACTAGCACTATTACTACAACTACTACTACTACTACTACCACAACTACTACTACAACTACAGCTACTACTACTACAAATATTGTTGTTGTTGTTGTTGTTATTATTATTATTATTATTACTACTATTACTATCACTATTACTATTACTCTGTTCACATTCCAATCTTGAGGAGTCCCACAGCACATCTCCTAGCATCATTGTCACACTCACCATTTCAATTTTACAAATAAGGAAGGTGGTAAAAATCTTTCACTAAAGATGTGAGTGCAGTGAGAGAGTGCAGAGAGAAAAGTGCAATGCACAAGCTGCATCATGGGTAATTTTATTTCAATAGACTTCACTAGGAGAATATAAAAGGCGTGCAGGAGGAGGCAGTGTTATAAATGACAGGGTTGTGAGGGTTAAGGTTCCTGCTACACAGAGATGCTTTAGATTTTAACACCCACAGAAATGAGAGTTTAACTCCATACAGAGGGGCCCTACATTAAGTTGGTAATAATTATTCTTGCAGCGTACATAGTGCACTACGTAGTAAGCAGTAGGAGGTTATCTGGGATGCAGCCCAAGTTTTTGCTGGTATAGTGAAGGCACAATGAGCAGAGCTGAAATGACTCACAGCTTTTCCTCTTGTGTTAATTTTTAGATGAACTCCTGCGGCCTGCTTATGTGATTTCTTAAGGTGATATTGACAACACAGGTTTGAAAAATTCACCTATTTGATTATACCAGTAAGAGCATCATTGAAATTCAAGCCAAATGGCTGTTTATACGAGTGATGTAGCATGGGTTAGCTTTAGCTAGCATGGGAAGAGTAGCATGTGTACGCATGTGTAGATTGTGTACGCACTGCAACAGACTTTTAAAAATGGTGGTTGAAATAAAACACTGTATACACTCAGCCAATCAGCATGTTCAGTGCCCAAGTCCCACCTCCCAAAGTTCCTGAACTCTGAAAAAGTACCACAGATTCTTGGAATCTTTTGATGATATTATGTACTGTAGATGATGAGATATTCATAGTCTTCGCAATTTTACGTTGAGAAACATTATTCTGAAATTGTTTCACAATTTGTAGATGCAGTTTTTCACAGATTGGTGAACCTCTGCCCATCTTTACTTCTGAAAGACTCTGTTTCTTTAAGATACTCTTTTTCATGTTATTGACCTGTTGCTAATTAACCTCCAGCTGTTTCATTTTAGTAACACTTACTTTTCCAGCCTTTTGTTGCCCCCGTCCCAACTGTATTGAGATGTGTTGCGGCAATGAAATTAAAAATTACCATATTTTTTTCTTAAAATGGTACATTTACTCAGTTTAAACATTTGATATGTTAACATATGGGTTTATGAGATTTGCAAATTATTGCATTCTGTTTTTATTTACATTTTACACAGCATCCAAACTGTTTTTGGAATTGGGGTTGTTTATATATATATATATATATATATATATATATATATATATATATATATATATATATATATATATATATATAATTTAAAGCAAATGCAGTCCACATTTAATTTGTGTAAGCCTGTTTATTTTGTGAAAGTGTTTATGTACTGATTACTTACTGAGACAAAAGATGTCTGTTGCTAAACTGGTAGCTATAAGCTTCTATGACTTGTAAGCTATATTAGCCTTGTAGCTCTGGTTCGATACTAAAAACCTCATTTTTTTTTAGCTGAGGACATTGTGGATATTTCAGTTTTGCTGAACTCATGAATGCATAAGAAAAGCAAGAATAATGAATCAGTCTAGTTAGCAAGGGATCAAGAGAACAGTGTTTGGTGTGCAGCAGTCCAGGGCTCTATTTAACTCAGGAATGCCACCCATTTTGTTTTAATAGATGAAGAGATTTGAGACAGAGTCAGCTCAGAAAGAGACGCTTCATGCTTTCCAATACATTACATTTAAAATGTCGGTTATTGGGGCACGCAGGACTTGGTCTGGGTTTGTAACATGATCACACACACACACACACACACACACACACACACACACACACCACAAAGACGTCTACATTTACAATAACATGGAAAAGCTGCCAGTGTGCGAGTGTATGCTGTCGTTCCTCCGAGGCCTGGCAGCGCACATATTCTCCTTTTTCTCTCAAACTGACTCTGACAGATATGAACTCAGACTGCAGGAAAAACAGCACACAGCGACTTGGCCTGGCTGCGTGTCAAACCCTGAAATCATTAAACGCTATCCGTTCCTTCCCTAAAGAGTGCTCAAGCTCCCTCCACCCCTACTTCATCCAGATTTGAGACACTTGACCCATATTTCATTTCTCTCTCTCTCTCTCTCTCTCTCTCTCACACACACACACACACACACACGCACACACACGCACACACATATACATTATGGTTTTAATATGATTTTGAGGACCTTACACTGATCTCTGCATTACTGTAGCTAAATAGTACTATACCTATACTAAGCCCTAATCCATAACCCCTAAACCTTAAACCCTAACCTTGATCTAAGTGAAAAGGAAAACATTTTTACAAAAATTTTGTAAGGACCAGTCACTTTCCCCACAATCCTCAAATTCCTGTATATATCCCAGATAGATAGATAGATCGATAGATAGATAGATAGGTAGATAGATAGATAGATAGATAGATAGATAGATAGATAGCATTTAGTTTTTTAAATAAATAAGTTGAAGTAAATGTCTGTTTTCATCTATTCATCTATTCAAAAGTGGAGGGCCAACGTTTCACTTCTGACAGATTGCACACATACATACACACACACACACACGCACACACACACACACACACACAGCTCATTGTCTGTCTGGGCGTGTGTGTTGCTCTGACAGCTATGCCAGTGGAGTGTGTTTTCCGTCACTGGCTGTCCTTCAACCAGAACTGAGAGGAATTCCAATTATGGCTCAGCAGAGAGGAGAGCTGAAGACAGTCGGGTCGAGGAAACTCAGCACAAGGAGAGTCAGGTCGATGGGGGTTGGGATCAGGAGGTTGGGCTGATTAAAAAGAAGTGGATCAAGGTTACTAAGGTCGTGCATACTCGGGTAAAGTCAAGTTGGGAAGAGTCAAATCATGGACAGTTGAGTCTACGAGAGTAAGAACTATTGGTCAGGCAGAGGGAGGTCAGCTCAAGGACAGTTGAGTTGATAAGTGTCAGTAGAGAAAACTGTGTTCAAGAAGAGCTGAGTAAAGGATTGTTAGGTCAAGGAAAGAGTTGAGTTGGGGAGAGTCAAACAGAGTTGCATCAAGGGGTGGGGTCAAAGCAAGTCAGTTTGAGGAGAGTCAGATCATGCTGATTTGGGTAGAGGATAAAATGTTTAAGAAGATTCTGAGTTCAGGAGAGATGGATTGAGAAGTGAGAGGTCATGTTAAGGAAGGTTCATCTCAATGGAGATGGGTCAAACTTACTTAGGTCAAGGCCAAAGAGTGTTGGCTCAAGGTAAGTCAAGTTAAAGATATTTCAGCTGAGTAGAGTCAGACAGAGGGAGGATTGGTCAAGAACATTCTAAAAGGGGCATGTTGAGCAGTCAGGTTGAGGAAAATAAAGTTGGTTGAGGACAGACAAGTAGGGCAGAGTCAGGTCAAGGTCAGCTGAGTTGAGAATAATCAGTACAGAAAAAATGGCTTACGAAGAAGTCAAGGTCAAGGACAGACTGGATTGAGATTTGTTGCATCAAGAAGAGTTGCACCAAGGATTGTTTGGTGAAGGAAAGAGTCGAGTTGAGGAGAGTCTGGTGAAAGAGAGTCAAGGGGAGTAGGGTCTAGAGGAGTCTGGTCTAGAGGAGTCAGTCCTACTGGAGTCTGGTCTGTGGAAGTCCTGAACTTAACATTCCTTTATATGGCTTTCCTAAACCAGACTGACATCAACCCAACTCTTGACTACCATAGACTTGACTGCACATCACTTGACTTGAGTTCGATATACCTGATTCCTCTAAACACGACTACCATAGACCTGACTCCTCTAGACTAAATTTCTCTAGACCAGACTTCTTGAGACCCAACTACCATAGACCTGACTCCTCTAGACTAAATTTCTCTAGACCAGACTTCTTGAGACCCAACTACCATAGATCTAACTCCTCTAGACTAAATTTCTCTAGACCAGACTTCTTGAGACCCAACTACCATAGACCTGACTCCTCTAGACCCAACTCTCCTAGATCAAAGTCCTCCAAACCTGACTTCTCTAAACCCAACTCCTTTTAGAACTTGACTCCTCTAGACTTTGACTCCCCTAGAACCGACTCCTTTGTGGACCAATCAACTTATTCTCTGTCTGGCCCTGATCCAGAACTGGGTTGCTTTCACACATTGTGCAGTCAGCATTTTGGTCACTACAAATTCCACACATGTTGGGATGGACCCGAGCTCAGATGTTTTATACTTGACAAAACATACCTTCAAACAGTGCAAAACAACTTGAATTTTCTATTTCATGCAGTGCACTGATAATACCCAAAAGAAATGCTGGAACCATTGACAAGTGTGAAACACCAGACACAGTTTCGCAGTTTGAAATTCAAAAAAGGCCAACAACTTGATTAAGAACATCACTACATTGCAACATAGTCAAGTAAATACTGTAAGTGTACAGTGCATAATGCGTAATTTGAGACAGAGCCTTTTTTCTTAATCCAAACTTGAAGGTATAATTTAACTAAATGAATCATGTTGATATGAGTACAATGCACACTGCTTGATGAAACATGCACAATTTTATGTAAATTATTTGATGTAATTATAAGTGACTTCATTGCCAATTTCATTGCATCATCAGCCACTTGAGAATTTTTGGGAGCTACTGTTCCTGGAGCAGGAAGGAACCCAACGGCGAGTGTGTGAAGGCTGCGGCCTGGTACACACACACACACACACTCCCTCCTCTGAAGATAATTAGTGGTGAATAAATGAGTATGCTCCACGCTCCAGTGTGTGCTCTTTGTACGAGTCACAATGCAGCTGAAGAAAAAGACGTCATGAGATTTAAGGAAACTGCCAATGTTCGAGCAGAGGGGAGTCTCGCTTTTGGCTTCTTTCATCTGTAAGACATGGACGAGTTTAAAAGTGTTTAATAAACTCTTTTTCAAATGTGAGAGTTTTCAAGGTGACGGTGAGCGGTGCATTTTTCTCCCTGACCTCCAGCACTGCAAACTCAGCATCAGCAGATCTGACGAAATCAGAATTGCAAATGCAGGAGAGACTCTGAAAGCCAAGTAATTACTGCAGCACATTAATAAATTCACACGATTAATGCTGAGAATTTCCACATTAAAGCACTGCCTACATTCGGATCAGAGACTATCAAAGGCTGCTTTTATTTCAGCAGTTATCAAATACTAATGCTAACATGTCAAATTATATATACTTAAACAAGATTCTAAGACTAATGTAAAATTTTTAAAGTGTGTTCTATTTACACAGTTCACAAATTAACCTGCTTAATATAACGCTAAGGCTTTGTTCAGGAACTCAGCCAGGTTATTTTGACGTAGCTAGCTAAAATTTGGTCGGTTTGCTCAAATGGTAGTTTTTGGGTTAGCCTGTTTAATATATAGCTAGTTAATGCTTAGCCAGTGTTTACTACAAGCTAATCCACAAAACTAGCATTTGCTTCCTTAGACAATTACTAATGACTTATTCAGTTTTGTTAGCTTTGGACAGAATGGACAATCAAAACAGAATGATAATTATTTGTTGAGATGTGACAAAATTGTGTGTCTTAGCACTTGTTTTGACATTAAAACAGCAGTGAGCACACATCCCGAGTATCTTGTTTTTTAAAGTCAATTTTCTGTCATGCTGTGTTGTATTTATTTCCCCCCGGCATTGTGCATTGATCGGTGTTCAGTGTGATGATGAGATGGATGTTTAACAGATTTTTTTCCTTGACAGAACAAAGCAGGCAGATTGACGTTAACATTAAAAAGTATTGATCATCATGATGACGCACAAACCACAGACAAGTGTGTGTTTATCAGTCTCTCCGTAACTCTCTGTGTGTGTGTGTGTGTGTGTGTGTGTGTGTGTTTGTTTGGGCTGATGACATCATTTCACTGCTTCTCTTCAGAATCTGATGGTCACTTAACATTAGAATGGTCGCGTACCTTGTTTCCACACTCACCTGTACAAACACACCTGGATTATTTGTATGTTGTCTTTGTGATTCATTCTGATGTTGTGATTAGGTCAGATCTTTCTGCTTAAAACTCTGCCTTTGGGTTTTCATGTGATCTTTTTAATGTTATTTGATATTTGACACATCCAGTGTGTATTCTCACCTCATTCTTAGCGTTCCCGGGACAGACTCCAGATCTAACGTTTCCCTAGGATAAAGGATAAAGCACTTACTGAGGATGGATGAATGAATATGAATGAATAAATCTGTTTATGCATAGTCCTTGTGAATGAGTTGTTACTATAATATAATATACTATCATATGGTACATTAATATAAACTTGTGCGTGCAGAGTATTTTATATAAAGTGAAAGACATGTCAACAAAGACTAGGACTATGCAACATAAACTAGACAGGCATGAAATATACATGAAAATGGCATGGATACTACAACAGACACTACGGCAACAGGCACTAGACAACGCGCGATATGCAAACATGACGTATATACTGGTGCTCATTGTGCATAAATGTGGTTCAGGTGTTTGTGATCATGTGACTCGGTGCATGGAGTGCAGTAGCTGTTGGGTGCTGTAGTCCCACGCCGCTATTGGTGCTAACCTGACAGAAAACCCCCTTTAATGTGTGGCGCCTGACACATCCACTCCGGCTTTTAGGGGGTCCTGGACTGCCAGGTAAGGTATCCATGGTCTGATGGGCTCCCTCTGGCCAGTGGGGGCCAAACATGGCGTAACCCCTAGACCAATGGGCCAAAGTCACTTCGTTGGGGCGGGGAGGGTAGGCAACAGCGTCCTCATCAGAATTATGGGGCAGAGCTGACTCGATGTACAAGTCCATCGTGCATGGCTTGCCAGGCTGCCTCATCATCCTGTGGCTTGGGCATCTCTTGGGAGGCCACCTGGTCAGCTTCTCATACAAACATATAAATGGGAGGCCACCTGGTCGGCCTCTAGCAGGAGCTCACATGTAGAGGCCACCCTGTCAGCCTCTGGTACTGGCTGGGCTGGTGAGGCCACACTGTTGGCCTCTGCCGTTGGCTGGGCTGGTGAGGCCACCCTGCGGCCTCTAGCGTTGGCTGAGCGCAAAATATTTTTTGTGGGAGACCAGCCAGGTCAAGGATAATCTTGAGCTGCCATTGGTTCTCCTGGATCTGCTTGGCTTGGTACGACATGATTTGGATTACCTCCACTGCATCCATGGTTAGGTTCTCTCACGGATTGGTTGGAGATGGATGCAAGTACAGAGTATTTCATTAAAAGTGAAACACACTTGAACAAACTAGGACTACATAACATAAACACAAACATAAACTAGACAAGCATGAACTACACATGAACGTGGTATGGATGCGACAATATACAGCAACTCTACTCACAACAGATGGTTCAGGTGCTCACGATCATGATGTAAATATGTGGCGTGCAGGTGCGGTGGTCCAGTGATGCTCTCTGTACTAACCTGACACTGTGATTTGCAGCTGCACTACTGTCAGAGCCGCTTTTAAAGGAAATTAACCAACACCTTCTGACCAATACAGAATTCAACAGTACTGCAGTCAAGTTGTGTGAGCTGTAATTATAACATAAGCATTTTATGGAGTTTAAAGGGGGAAAAAAATTGAGACAGAGTGCCAAAACAGTCAAGAGGATGTCTTGGCACGTAATTTCTTGAGTCAGTGTGTGTTTAAATGCAGGTTAAAACACCCACTGTGCTGTGTTTGGATATTTTACAGCACGATTATGGTCCATTTCTCTCTTGAGGCAGTCTGAAAGTGCTGAACCTCCCAAACAATGTAACATTAGACATCACTATTTTAAGCAATTTGAAATTATAACACTGGCTAAAGGACAAGAGATTTTCCCCCCAGATCAAGTCTGTTAATCAAATAAAGTCAAACATATTTGAAATATATATAGAAAGGTCCGAATATAAATTCTGAATGAAGATTCTGTTATTCTAAAATGCCCCCGTTTATAAAGATTACTTTTCTGAAAGAGAATATTTTCAGACTTTTATCTGCTGGACATGTTTTGTCCCAGTTCCCAAAAAACTCCCTGAATTACAGTGCTATAAAATGTAAAGCGATAAAGACACGCCTGGGGAAAGAGCTGAGAACGTTGCTAAGTAGTGAACATAGCACTACAGGAGGGTTAAAAACACGATTGGGATGCTTTGATGTCCATAAGACGGATGGCCAGTCAGATTATTTTCGTCTTGGGTGAAAACCACTGTGGGTTTGTCCTGCTTTACTGTGGAACAGTCCGGCGCTGTAACCCTGAGTCTTAATGTCTTTCATATGGAACTCTGCTTTTTTTTTTTTTTTTTTTGGACACGTCCGACAAATTACCATGTGCAGAATTTACAGCTTCAGATCTCCAGAGAGCGTCAGGAAGATATTTTCTGTCCTTGCTGCACTGTGTGTGCAACCATGAACTGTTATTATTGAATAATTTATTATTTAAGAATTTGTTACACTTACAGGAAAGTCACACAAACATCACATGTGAATAATCCTATGATTCACATAGTTTTTAGACATTTCACATGCTATGTTTCGCACATTTCCAGTTGTAGTGCACGTGCTTTTATTTTCACGTGATTTTTTTCCTCACATGACTATTGTAGTTTCGTATCATTTCTTACACATGAACAATTTTTCACGTGAATCAGTTTCCATGGGATTTCAAAAAAAGTTATTAAATTATTTTCCAATTATATTCCCCTCATAATTAATTTACTTTCACATATAATTTTTACACATCATTAATTTATTTTCAAAAGTATTTTTTACACGTTTTTTTTTTTTTTTTACAAAATTCAATTGCTTTCCACTATTTTTTCCTATATAATGAATTAATTATGTTTCACATGTGATTTCTTTTCCACATAATTAATTTAACTTCATTTTTTTTAATTAAACACAATTCAATTATTTACACTTTTCTCATATTTAGGGTATGTGGTTTTATTGTTCACGTGACCATATGTTATTTACATGACGTCATGCGCCATTCCAGGGCGTAACATGGTGAAACGCACCTTCATATGTCTTTCACATGTGGACTGTAGATGATTTTTCTGTGAAGGTATTTAACAGTGAGACAGTTGAACTTTGTGAGGAATCTGCACATTGAAGTGAAATGTGAATCTTCTGTTCACTCAGTCTGGTACTGAATCGTCTCTGCTGCAATAAAAAGATTGATGAGATCGATGACGGATGGAATAAAAACAGTTCTCAGTCGTGCACTCGGAACATATCGCTAACACAGAGCAGACGGCCGTCTTTCTCCGTCTCTGTCTTGCTAGTTTTGTTTTTCTGTGTCCGTAGTTCCCAGGGCGGTTGTGTCCCAATTCTCTCTGTGCTCTGACAGCGTCAAAACACACCTGCTACACAAAGCAGTGCCGCTGACAACTCAACGAAAAACAGTCTGCAGTCTCTCAACTTTTACTTTTCTCTCTCTTTTTCTCTCTCTCTTTCTGTCTGTCTTCAGCTCAATTCCTCAGTGTCAGCTCGGGCACAAGCTACACAAATAAATCTCTAATCAGTGATGTCATCTATAAGATTAGTGTAAACAGTGTCTAATCTAATCGTATTAACTCTGATCAGATTTACTGCTGTTGAATTCTGGTCAGAAGCTGTTGATTCATTTTCTCTAACAGCACCTCTGACATTAGTGCGGCTGCAAATCACAAGTTTATTATTAATGTGCTTGTTTTAATACGTTATTGTTTCTATAGTAACAGCTCATTCAAACTACTCCTTAGTGAACCAGTCTTTAAATATTTCTAGACATTTTGCTATACTACGGTACTGTGCAAAAGTCTAAGGCACTGTATTCTTTTAGTACAAACTTTGTTATAGATTTTTATTTTATAACTTCTACATTATCGAGTCAGTACAAAAACATTTTAGATTCCCAAACATTAGTTTATTACTGATTACTGCTCTTTATAGCATTTTTTAAACTGGAGAAACATCTAATTTCATTATTTTGAAGGCATCTTTGCTCTACAGCATTTCTTTGCATGTGCCTAAGACTCTTGATCAGTACTGTATATCTAAGGTAAACTAGATAACTCAGAAAGCATACTGCTATATCTACAGTAAACTAGCACACTTCTGTCCAACTATGCTCAGAAACGATTCTGTATTAAAGAAGTGCACTTCCAAGTATAGTTAGTCATACCAGTATCACATCTGTAAACAGTAAATATACTTCTAAACACATTGGTTTACTTTTTTAATAATGTATACTCTCAATAAACTTGGATGTTTATCTACAGCTGCCTTTTTTTGAAAGTACTGTGAGGAGGCCAAACAAGACACAGGAACACTTTTAATCTGAGAGTGTCTTCTTCTGATTAATAATTTCTCCCATAACTAAACACTGCATTGTTCTCAGTAATGAATAAAGAACTCTTGAAAAATAAAGATTAATACTCTCTGATGCTGGAAGAGGTCTTGGTTGTGCACTCAGCGTTTTGGACCTGACTTTATCTGAGCTCTTTAATTCCCTAGCTCTCGTCTTCATTACTCCTCCTCCTCCTCTTCCCATCTTCTGGGACGGATTTTCTGATTTTAGTACGCTCATGTTCTTTTTGTGATATGTTGGGTATTGATTGAAATAATTCAGGTCAAGTGCTGATCTCAGGGGGAGCGTTATTCCTCTTGCTGAGAAATTCATACCAGCTCATTCTTTTAATACCCAGTTGCATCATGTGGCTCAGCCGTCTCCAGGAAGTATGTAATTTATCTTAGATGTAGATTTTTTTTTTTTTAATTTTAGTGCTCTACTTTTTAATTCTGTCTCATTTCCTCCACATTCCTCTGCACGTAACTTTGCTCTGTATTGCTCGGATGCTGGAACACCGCAGTCTATGATCAAACACTGAAAAATTATTTATCTAACGTTACATTTTTAGTAATTATTGTAAGTATGTGGGTATAACAAAAAAAAAAAAAAAAAAAAAACACGTTTTGCTAGCAAAACAAGTCTTACTAGCACAGCAAAATTTTGATCAAAAAATGACCAAGATTCTTAGTAACAAAAACAGACTCTTAGTAATAAGAACAAGACTGAGTATTAAGACCAAAACTCTGAGTAATAAAAGCAAGACTCTGAGTACCAAGACCAAAACTCTGAGTAATAAGACCAATACTTTGAATAACAAGATTAAGACCAAGACTCTGAGTAAAAGACCCAGACCTAGATTTTGAGCAATAAGACCAAGATTGTGTTAGGTTTTATTAGGACCAAGACTGAGTTATAAGACCAAGATTCTAAGCAATAAAGTAAAAAAAAAAATAATAATAATAACTCTGAGTAACGAAGCCAATGTGTTAATAAGACCCAGACCAAGGCTGTTACAAAAAAGGACCAGACTAAGACTCTAAGTAATAAGACTAAGCTCAAAAGAATTTGAGGAAGACTGAGAGTGTGTCTGTGGAGTATACAGGGGGATAAGAGATCGTGGCTCTGTTTGATGGACATGGTCCTGCTGCAAAATAAGGAACGAACCCAAAATAAAGTTCTGCTTCACTGGTTTCTCTTCTCTCTAATCCCCTGATGTTATAGTCGCTCTCCTGCTCTGACTCAGCTCATGTTTCTCATTACGAGCTCAGAGATTACACAATCAACAAAAACACAGTAAAAGTGCAAGTGAGTTGTCAAAGAGTCCGAAATAACACTCAGAGTTTCATTCAGGGAACAAAACTCAGGCCTCTCGTTTCCTCTCACTGCACTGCGACTTTCCCTCAGGTGCGTGGAGAATTTCGTTTCTCTTTATGATTATTGTTTATAACTGCTTCATTTCCATTTGATCATTTTTTTTGATAATTCAATTATTAATGTTTTTATTTTATTTTACTGGTAATATGTTGTTTATTTAAAAGGTGCTGTATGATGGATGATGTTATTTTGCATGTTATGTAGCACTGACTCTGCCCTTTTTATTAATACAAGGCAGGCTGGGAAAAAAGTGTCTTTTCTACCTTTCAGTTCAACAATGACGTTTTATAAATGCCGCAAAAAAAAGTGCTGTGGAATTCTATATTTTTACTGGTCGTCAAGTGTTTTTCTTTACAAAACACTCTCACTTTAGCTCTGACAGTAGTGCATCCTCAAGTCACCGCTTTATATTAACCGCTTTATATTTGTATTAACACGCTCATTCTAGTCTGTTATTGTTTCTATAGTAACAGCTCGTTCACAGGGACTTGTACAGCAGACAGTCCACACAAATGGATTAAAAGATCAGTGATATGGTAAAGTTTTCTGTATGGAGAAATTTATTTAGCATTAACGGAAGTCTCCAGTGTCAGCGCTTTGTAACAGTCAGAGGTAAAGCTGTAACTTTAGGTCTTCTGACATCTTCAGGATAGAGAAGTTTACACTTTGCGGTTCCTCAGTAACATGACAAGCTGCACTTTTTTTTTGGTCTAATTAACTTCATGAGAAAGAAAAAGAGAGGCTGGTGAGGGGACCAGTGTTTATAACTGCTATGACGTAAGTGAGAACAGGAACTAACTTATTGCCTGAACATTACATGTAACTATAAATGGACAAAAAGTATTGTAAGTCAATTGTAATGTTTGGTAATTTGCTATGGTTTAAGAGGAATAAAGCACTTGGGGGCATGCTGTTACAGGAAAATGATCTGCTTCAGGGTGGTAACAGTAACTTCACTTCATCATACCACCCTGTCACTCAGTGTTTTACTGTAACAGCACATCCTGTTGTGTTTTATTCCTTACTTAAGCTTTAAAATTCATATCTGAAACTCGAACAGCGTGGGTTGTTTGTCAAACAAGTCCCTGTGAATAGAAACAATAATGTATTAGAATGAGTGCATTGATGTAAACCTGGCTTGTAGCTGTACTACTGTCAGAGCTGCTGTTCTAGAAAATTCATCAACACAGGTTTGGTACGTTACACTCGAGACTGTGCTACTCGAAAACACTCAGACTCACTTACTTGCAAAGTGACGAGTTGTTGACACTTTTAGAGAGACAGAGCAGAGAGAGTGAGAGAGTGAGGCAGGAACAGTGAGAGTGAGACTATAACTGTCTCGTTAGGATCTTTTCCAGCTTTCCGCTGTTGCTGTCATTCTCACACTGACACAAAGACTGTGTGCTGATGTATTTATGTGACTCTCAGCAAATTCACCCAAGGAAAAAGGATCCTCTATGTGTGTGTGTGTGTGTGTGTGTGTGTGTGTGTGTGTGTGTGTTTGTGTGTGTGTATGTGTGTGGGGTGGGGGGGGGGGGCATGCCTGGTGCATATGTGTGTCTCAGTGAAAACAAACGGGACAGGAAGTCTGGAGTGGAGAAAGAGACAAATTGCTCACGTTACACATTCCTACAGTCGGAGAGAGAGACTCAGAGCCGCGCTTAATTCATCGGCTATCACACACTAATCCACTTTTTATCAAATCACATTTCTCCATAAGATTTCAGTTTCATATGACGATTTCTCACACTGATAGAGGCTGGATCTCTCGGATTTAAATAACAGGTTCTTCGGTATGGCCATACATCCTGGGCGAGGACGTGTGCTTTAAATTGTCAGTTCAGATTTGTAAATGTTTTCTTCTAACCACTTTCATAATTCCACCATATGTTTAAAAGACTTTCACATTAATTATATATACTTTACTTTTATAGGTTTATACCCAAATCTGTTCTAATCTACACCCACATAATTTGTTGTATGTTTGATTTCAACACATATTAACTTTCTCCATATTAATGTATGTATATAATGACATTTTTAGACGCTGGAATGATTCACGGTCTCTAATATCTTCAGTAGTTTTGACATTTTAAAAGAATAATATTAAGAAAGAAGACATTTTTTTATATAAAATTTCAAAGAAAATTTGCTCTTGTCATTTCTATAATTACTCTGAAAAATAACAAAGTTATGAGAAACACAGTGAATACACAGGTTACATTCAAATTTCCAAAATGTTGTGTTCCTGTGTTAGTTACACTATTATACCATAAACATTAGAACTGTAACAAGAGTAACTGATGTCTGTTCAAATACTACAAAAAGTCTACAGACACTACAGAGAAATCAGGTCAGTTTTTAAAGCACAATTAATCATTGAGTTGACTAACTCCTGATATTCCTACACATATTTTTGTATTGGAACTTGACATGTATTCAAATGTCAAGTGTATAAAAAAAATATATTTATTATTTGTAAATTATTTGCTCTGTGTAATTTAATATACTTACGTTTTCATGCTTAATAAAACCTAAAACCTCGTATTTGGATGCGGTTAGAATGAAAATGGTTATTTCCCACTGTGATTCTCAACAGTTTGTTGGAAAATCATTATTTATTATTTGATTCAAGGAAATACTATGCACTTTAAAAAAAAAACAAACAAACAAAAAAAAAACATTGTTTTTTATTTTTCAGGATAAAATCCAAAAGTAATAATTAATAAGTAATAAAGTCAACAATTAGAGAATTAGAGAAATTCCTCTGTAATAAGCTTCTAATTAGAAATAGGAATGAACACAATGTCATGACTGCAGCTTGTTTGCTTGACTGCTGGTTTGTTCAGAATAAAGAAAAAACAGATTTTAAGTATTGTAAAAATACAAAAATACAAAATACAATATTCTAGTTAGTGTGGTTTATAAGGTTTATGAAAAAAAATGATGTCCATAACATAATGACACATAAATGGACATAAATACATCAAAAAACACACTTTTCAGATATATACTGAATGTAACATAATGTGACATGACG
The DNA here is from genome assembly GCF_023375685.1 of Ictalurus furcatus. Lineage (NCBI taxonomy): Eukaryota > Metazoa > Chordata > Actinopteri > Siluriformes > Ictaluridae > Ictalurus > Ictalurus furcatus. Next base: position 19,914,588 of record NC_071264.1, read on the forward strand.
TGATGGTGAAGTGGGCGGAGCTTAAAACTTTCCTTGAAGGTGCTTGGTGTGAGATAATGCACTGGTCAGGAGAAATCAGTGAAAACATTTTTTGTTTTTTGTTTTTTTTGGTAAAGTTTTCATATTTTCATGACCAGAGTTTAAGAGAAGACATATTATAAATTGAAATGATTAAAAAAAATTTTTTTTTTGAAAAAAAAAATTATGTGATTATAAGGTTAGTGTTTCACCTAACCTAAAGTTTAATGCACACAAAATAAATTACAATTATAATAATGTTAATAATCAACTGAACTCAGGTCAGTAAGTGTATATATTGGCACCTACCATTTAACCAAACTTATTCATTTGACCAATTAAACACAGCAAATATATTAATTAAGACATCTTTAGTTTTACTGATGGATAGAAAACTTTAGTTAATGCATATTGTTTATTGGGTAGTTGATTAAACATTATTTTAATATTTTTAACATTATTGAAGATATATTAATTCTGAAATGACATTTTTGTTAAAAATGTTACGTAAACATAAAAAAATTGTTGATGTAATATTATTTATTACAATATTTATTATAATAATATAATAAAATGTCTTTAGTACTTTTGACATATAAGTGATGTTTTTTTTTCCAGAAAATTAAGCAAAATTCACACTTATATACCTATACCATTAATTATTCCATGATGAATTGTTGCATAAATTGTGCATTTCCTCATCAAGAATATATATATATATATATATATATATATATATATATATATATATATATATATATATATATATATATATATATATATATATATATTCTTTCTTTGCTGGTTTGCTTATTTATTTACTTATTGTGCTGATGATACGCACAGTTTCTGCAACAGTTCATCATATTTAAACAGTTCAGGACATATTTAATAATCAAAGGCATCATTTGGATATTTGAATACATTTTAAAAAGGAAATTGGATAACACATTACAATAACAGTACATGAATGATATAATTTGCCATATGCGGCATACACAACCATCATTGGATGGTGCTGGATATTAATAGATAATAGTATCTGCTAAATGAATAAATGTTACTGTATTAATTTCACCCATGTGGGAAAAGGAGCAGTGTCCGGGGCTCTAGTCACCCAGCGCAGATACTTGTATTACAGTGGGACTTGAAGAGAAATGGATTCAGAATGATGCAAAATGGGTTGAGATGAAATTATTGGTGTTTATTATTAGTGCATCTTTCTAGGTTCGATAAGGAGGATCAATGTAAATGATGAAAGTAATCCAGCCCTATCCTTGTTTGTGTATGCAGCTTTATATAGCAAATTATGTAAACAATTTAAAATTATGCATGCGTAATTCATATTCTATAGGCTCCAGGTTGCCCATGACCCAGTAAGGATAAACAGTACACAAAATGGATGGATGGATGGATGGATAATTCTTATTCTTTCTTATAGAACATGTTTCATTTAGTTTACCCCATGTGTTAATTAATACAATAACCAACAAACATGTACTAACATGTACTTGGTGGTTGTTATTCACGCGTCAATTCATACTGTAAGACTAGTTAAGGTTAACTCATAATTAGTTCACATATTAATACAGGTATAAATGCATGATTATTCATGTGCTGTTATTGTAAAGTGTTCCCGGAAATTGTTATATGAAACATTTTTGCGTACCGTAAACCATTTTATTTTTATAATGTCATTTTATTCTGAGGTGAGTGAATATAGAAATAATAAAGGCATGGTCAGGCTTTCATAAACATCAGCTGAACAAAAAGCTGTGTTAATGTTTGATTAATGAGGAAATAAAGAAAATAAGGTTTTTATTGATGCACTCGGATATTCAGCCTCAACTCGACGCTCTATTTAAAAGCGTTCTCGCTCGACGAGGCCATCAGTTTAATAATTCTGTGCGCTCAGGTTTTTCTGTCACACTTTAAGTGGATCAAATTGATTTCTCAAGGCCGCTCAATCTCTCGTCCCCAGAGACGGATTTGATTTATTGATAGGGACTTAACTGCGACTCACAGCCATAAAACGTCGTAAATTATCAGCTGTCAGGACACGAAACTAATCCGCTTCCATCTTTAGTTGTAACTCTACACCTCACTCACTCACTTCCATTCCCATTTTCTTCTCCATTCATGACGCTTTGATTAACAAAACCAAATATCTTTCCATCAGCTACTGTTCTGCTGATGAGTCTGTGCGATGATGTCATCAAAGAGCGCCGGCCAATCACACACAGCCATCAATATACACTCAGTATGTCATTATTTATTCACTTCAGTTTATCCAGCTCATATAGTCGTGGGCTGTGTCTAAAACCTGTATCTAAATAGTGTGTAGGAATAGTGCACTATCATCATTAACATTTTGTGTGTATAGAAGCGACAATAAATTGTGTCTCAAACCACACAATACACTACAAAGTGAAACAGTGTATAAAATCCTAGTGCCACATGTAGTGCCACAATACTTCTCAGGCTATCTCATTTGGCTCTGTCCCAAATCATGTTTGAAAATTGCTGACGTAGTTTAAACTCACCATTTAGTGCAGTAGGGTGTGTTGGCCCATGGACAAACATGTTTTATCTTCTATCGCAATACTGAATGGCTGTGTCGCAAACCACACACTATTGTCCTAAATAGTGTTGTGCCATAGTACCTAAGGTGTTATATTATTTTGATGTACTATTTACTGCATATTGTGATTTGGGACACAGACTTTCTGTAGCTGCTAAGACACATTGTTGGTTAATGTTGCTGTAGATGTATTACAGTGTACTATTTAGTACAGTAGGATGTTTTTTGGGACAGAGTCCATGGAGCAATGTGTGAGTGATGAGTGAGAGAATGTTTTATTAATGACACATTAAAGGAAGCTGGTATAAATTAAAAAAGGCGCGCGTGTGTGTGTGTGTGTGTGTGTGTGTGTGTGTGTGTGTGTGTGTGTTTATAAATGTTTATATACATACATATAATACTTATATAATAATCAGCTATAAACATCACACTCAAACACTCAAACCTGATTTATGTGTTATATACGATACACAGTTTAAAATAAATCGTTGATGAAGAGCTCGTTTGTGTGTGTGTGTGTGTGCATGTGTGTGTGTGTGTGTGTGTGTGTGTGTGTGTGAGAGAGAGAGAGAGAGAGAGAGAGAGAGAGAGAGAGAGAGTTTCTGCTTCACTGCCATTCGTCATACTGACAGCACAGTGGCGTCAAGTGCCAGCGAGTGTGACATTCCTGAACAGAGCGTGACCCACACACATGCACACACACACACACACACACACACACACACACACACACACCTAGAGTGGAATGTGAGCCAATCTTTCAGCTTTATGCTGATCTCTCCATGTTACACACACCCACACACACACACACACACACACACACACTTATTGTTTACTGTCACATGCTGAAAATAATTTTTCTAAAAGAGCATGTTCCAAATTGTTTTATTCCTCTTATTCCACAGAAATATACCGACGATTATGATATTTTCTTTATTAAAGAATGTCATGTCTTACTTTTTATCAGTTTATAGTTACATTTAATGCTGTGGAACATCCATGAAACAAGTTAGTTCCTGTTCTCACTTATGTCATGAGCAGCTATAAACAGTAATTTCCTCCAGACTCCCTGTGAATGAGCTGTTGCTATAGAAACAATAATTTGAATGAGCGCATTAATATAAGCGTGTGATTTGCAGCTGCACTACTGTCAGTGATGCTGTTCAAGAATATTAATCAACACCTCCTGACCAATCAGAATCCAGAATTCTACAACACTGCGGTATAATAACGCTGTATAAACTGTACTTAACTTCAGCAGAGTGTGTTTCTGTTTAGTGTGTTTGAGTTTTTATAGAAGTTTAATGTGAAGTGTTTCTCACTGAGCTGGAACTGGAACTTCACTCAGTTTATAAACCTCAGTGTCATCACTCTGAGGTTTCTCTATAAATGATGCTATTGCATTGAGTGTGTTAGCACTAGCATCCTCTTTAGTTTACTCAGACTGACTGCACATAAATAAATGATTTAAATGTGTGTATGATGAAATAGATGAAATGATGAGCTTGTGATGTGTGTGTATCAGACGATTTCAGATGTCTGTGCAGGAAAGAGGAAATTTACACTGTAGGGAAAACGTTTGGGATATAAACTTGCAGTTTTGTTTATTTTAAATACATTTCACAAAATCACATATGTATCATTTCTTTTGGCTATATTATGGTATTTGGTTTTAACAATTGTATATTACAGAAGATATACACCATATCTATTTTTATATTTATATTAATGTTTCTGTTTTACTGACCAATGTCTTGCATATTTATTTATTTGTTTGTTTGTTTTTTATTTATTCATAATATTTTATTAATTGATATTTTGTATTTATTAACAAAGTTTTCCTTAAGGTTTTCTTCCTAGTATTTGTTTATTCTTGTATTTATTGATTATATTATTTAAATAAAACAGAACAAAAATACTTATGAATGCACAATACATTATTTATTTCTTTAATATACATACATATATATATATATATATATATATATATATATATATATATATATATATATATATATATATTTAGTTATTATTTTTATATTATCATTTGCTTCTTCATACTGAGAAGAGGAATCTGTTAAACACAGAAGTACACACTTGATAAACAGACTTCAAGCCTCATAATGCTTCCTAAAGCTTCTCTCCAATCTGTGTGTATTATACATCATGTGTATATTATAAAATATTGATTTCCATTAGATATTAGACATGAAAAGACATTTAATCATGACAAAAGCTTAATAGCTGATCTTTAGAATCATATCAGTATATTACATTATATACAGTGTATAACCCATTATATATTACATTACATATACTGTAACAGACTTCAGTTTCATTAGCATCAATTTTTCCTTCAAAAGGTTTTAAAATAACTTTCACATGTTTAAACTTCTTAGCTCAGGAGGTGCTGCATGTTCTATACGAGCCAAAACACACAGGCGTACACACACACACACACACACACACACACACACACGGGCATAAACCTCAAAATACTTAGCACTTTCCTCATCCGTCTCATTAGCTGCTGAGGCAAGTGGGAACTCAGTAAAATAACCCTGAAACACCATTAAAAACACACACACACACACACACACACACACACACACACACACACAAATACACACACTGTGTGGCATAAAGATGAGTAAAAGCAGAGCTCTGATTTCTTTATAACACTTTATAACACTTTTTCATAACACAACTCAGCCAATAAACCAGCACAGACCACATATGAAGTCCATCTCTCTCTCTCTCTCTCTCTCTCTCTCTCTCTCTCTCTCTCTCTCTCTCTCTATATATATATATATATATATATACATATATATATATATATACTCAGAAGGAAAAAAGTGTCCCTTTTTCAGGAGACTGTATTTTAAAGATAATTTAATAAAATCCAAATAAGCTTTACAGATCTGTATTAGAAAGGATTTACATGACGTTTTTGATGCTTGTTCAATGAACCATGAATAATTATTGCACCTGTGGAACAGTCCTTAAGACACGAACAGTTTACAGGAGGTAGACGATTACGGTACAGTTACAGTAACTTAGGACATTAAAGAGACCTTTCTACTGACTCTGAAAAACACCAGAAGAAAGATGTCGAGGGTTCCTGCTCACCTGCGTGAACATGCCATAGACCTGCTGCAGGGAGGCATGAGGACTGCAGATGTGTTCAGAGCAATAAACTGCAATGTCTGTAATGTAAGACGCCTGAGACAGTGCTACAGGGAGACAGGAAGGACAGCTGATCGTCCTTGCAGTGCAAAATTACACATAAACATGTGTCCCCCCAGACGTGATGGAGAACTTGCAAATGCCTTGGTAGAAGAGTGGAGTAACATCTCACAGCAAGAACTGACCAATCTGGTGCAGTCCATGAGGATGAGATGCACTGTAGTACTTAAAGCAGCTGGAGGACACCAGATACTGACTGTTACTTTTAATATTGACCCCCACTTTGTTCAGGGATTCATTATTCCATTTCTGTTAGTCAAATGTCTGTGAAACTTGTTCAGTTTATGTCTCAGTTGTTGAATCTTTTTATGTTAATACAAATATACTGTATATATACACACACAGCCCCAATTCCGAAAAAATTGGGACAGTATGGAAAATGTTAATAAAAACAAAGAGGAGTGATTTGTAAATGTACTTTGACTTGTATTTAAACACAAAATGTATAAAGACAAGGCATTTGATGTTATACCTAATCAACTGCACAGTTTTTTGAAGATAAACGTTTATTTTGAAATTGATGCATGTAACACATTACAAAAAAAGCTGGGATGGGGCAATTTAGGACTAATATCGATGTGACAAGGTGTGATGTGACAATGTGAAACAGGTGAGGCAATCGTTTAATCATACTATATAAGGAGTCTCCAAAAAAGGCAGAGTCCTTCAAGGACGGGTTGAGGCTCGTCAATCTGCCAACAGATGCATCAGCGAATAATCCAACACTTTGAGAACAACATTCCCCAAAGATAAATCGGTAGGATTTTAGGCATTTCACCTTCTACAGTGCACAAAATAATTAAAAGATTCCAAGAATCTGGTCAAATCTCGGTGTGTAAAGGGCAAGGCCGAAAACCACTTCGGAATGTGCCCAGAGCGACTGCTCAGGGCTCGGTCTCATCTGAGATGGACAGTAGTACAGTGGAATCGCGTGTTGTGGTCTGACAAGTCAACATTTAAATTTTTTTGGACAAAAAAGGACCATCCAAGCTGTTATCAGCATCAAGTCCAAAATCCAGCGTCTGTCATGGTATGGGGTGTGTCGGTGCCCATGGCATGGGGAACTTGCACATCTGTGAGGGCATCATTAATGCAGAAAGATATATACACATTTTGGAGCAACATACACTGCCATCCAGAGCAGGACAACGCCAAACCACATTCTGCCCGGATTAGAAGAGCATGGTTGCGTAAGCAGAGAGTGTGGGTGCTAGCATGGCCTGCCTGCATTCCTGACCTGTCTCCGATTGAGAATGTGTGGTGCATTATGAAGAGCAAAATAAGGCAACGAAGCCCTGTACAGTTGCGCAGCTGAAGAAATGCACAATGGATTAATGGGGGAGAATTCCGCTTGCTAAACTTAACCAACAGGTGTCTTCAGTGCCAAAACACTTAATAAGTGTTATTAAAAGAAAAGGTGATGTTATACAGTGGTAAACAGTCTGTCCCAACTTTTTTGGAATGTGTTGCAGTCATCAGATTTGAACTGAGTGTATATTTTCAAAAATAAATTAAATTCACAAAATAAAACATCAAATAATGTGTCTTTTCAATATAGTACAGGGTGAATTAAATTTTCATATGATTTTTTTTGCATTTTGCTGTTGGGTTTTGCTTCAAAAATAAGAAGCAAGTCAAAGTCAAAGTTAGTCAAAGTCTCCAGAAGAACTGTGGCTGATTCTGCAAGATGCTCAATAAAACATACAGCTCATTTCCTTATAAAACTGCACTAATTCTACCTGAGCCTACTAATTCATCTTTTTTTTTTTTACAGGAAATGGTCATCACACCAAATATCTAATGTAATCACACCAAATATATGTAAGTATCAATATATATATATATATATATATATATATATATATATATATATATATATATATATATATATATATATATATATCAGTATTATAATGATTTTATAGTCGGATGATGATGATCAGGACAGGTGTGTGATGATACAGTATAAATGTATGTGTGGTTTTATCATCATTAATATACTCAACATGTTTAAATCTACATTTTCTCTCATTTTTTGTGATTTCTTTCTTCCTTTCTTTTTTTATTTCAGTAGAGGAGCTGTAAAACTGCAGCTGACTTTTACCCCTACAAGCCTTTATTTCACCCGTATCAGCAACATGACTGTAGGAAAACACAGCGGCCCATAAAAACCCAATAAAGCCGCCAGACAGCAGGAGAGACGCCGACGTCCGGAACGGTTTAAAACACCAAAGAGGGACAGAGTGAGTTCAGCTTCATTTTACTGAGCTGTCTCTCAGGTTTATTAGATTCCCATAAATTTGAAAAAGATGGTTCTTCTGCTGTAGTGTCAGAATAAATCTGTGTCCCAACTCACATACACTGATCTCATACTAAAAAATATTTACTATGTCGTGCACTCACCTAGATCAGTGCAGATCGGAAACTCTCCCACTGGTCCGGAGAATCAGTCAAAACAGGAGAACCAGTTGACTCTGGTGATTGACTTGGCCAGTCTAAATCCTTCCACTTTTCCCCCTGAGGAAGTCCATTGTTGAGTTGGAAGTGTGTTTTGGATGAATTCTCTGTAAATTGGCATACAGAATGTTTCTGTAGACTTCTGAATTCATTCTGCTGTGACCATCATGAGTTACATCATCAATAAAGATAGTAAGTCTGTTTCAGAAGCAGTCATGTAAGCCCAAGCCATGACACTACCTCCACCATGTTTCACAGATGAGCATGTACCTTTTGGATCATGATCCTGTCTTTCTCCATGCTTTGGCCTTTCCATCACTTTGGTAGATGTTAATCTTGTTTCCAGAAGTTTTGTGGCTCATCTCTGTATTTTGTGAATCTGCCCTTCTGATTCTTACTGCTGATGAGTGATTTGCATCTTGTGATATGTCCTCTATATTTCTGCACTCAACGTCTTCTTCGAACGGTGGATTGTGATACCTTCACCCCTGTCCTCTGGAGGTTGTTGGTGATGTCACTGACTATAGTTTTAGGTTTTTTCTTCACAGCTCTCACTAAGCTTCGGCTATCAGCTGTTGTTCTCCTTGGCCGACCCATTTGGAGTCTGTTGCTCATTATACCAATGCCTTTTTTTCTTTCTTAGGACATTCCGAATTGTTGTATTGGCTATGCCTGTGTTTGTGCCATGCCTCTGATTGATTTTCCCTCTTTTCTCACCTTCAAAATGGCTTGCTTTTCTCCCATAGATAGCTCTCTGATCTTTATGTTGGCTTATCCTTTTTAACAACAAATGTTGTTGTTATCTTCACAGGTGAAACCAAAGGCTAAAACCAGAGTAGATGTTCAGAGCTATTTATTGTTTTCAACAATCAACAATCTAACATGACACACCTGGGTAACATGAAACACCTGTCAGTCACATGTTCTATTATTTTTGCTCTCCTACAAATTGGGTGGTCTGATACAAAATGTGATATGTTTTATGTCATTTCACACATCTACATATAAATACCAGGAAATAAAAGCAGAAATTCGAAACTCTCTTCTCATACTGCTCTTTTGATCTCAAACCCAAATGTCTTCAGTCCACAGCAGAAAATTTTTTACTTGAATTGGTCTTTCAATAATTCCAATAGTTTCAGAGAAGACTGTAAGTTAAATCAGGAAACTCAACTGAATCAGGAGAATCGTAAGACTAATAAGAATTAAGCGAAACAGGAGAATCTGTATATATATATATACATACATATATATATATATATATATATATATATATATATATATATATATATATATATATTAACCTATTATATTATTATTATTACTATTATTATTATTATTATTATTATTATTATTATCTGTTCAATCTATCAAATCAGAAGAATCAGTTAAAACAGGAGAATAAAAAGAATCATTTGAATCAGACTAATCAAGAGAATAATAGAATCATCTGAATCAGTCATTTTTGAAGATTTTATGTCTTTCTTCACTTTGCTCATGACTTTAACCTGCAAATATTTAACTCTCATCGAGGCAAGACACAGCTCATGACTCACGTCTACTTTACAGTTAGACATGACTATAAAACTCCCAAATGAGTGCACTAGCAGGGTGGAGTTTCATTTCTAATTGTTTATATGATTCAGTACAGTGATTCTTGTTACTTGTAGATATGCGACTCCACAAAATACAGGATTTTATTCAAATATTATTTCCTACTTGAATGTCTTTAAAACATGTCTGTAAGAGCAGTCAGGTGATTCACTAAAGTGTAGTGCTTTATCACTTTATCAAGTGCAGTGATTAATCACTGCTTATTTGTTAAATGAGTGTGGAAAGCAGAAATTATTTATTTGTCATTCAGATATCAGTGAATTGATTGTTTCTCTCTTTGTTAGTCTATAATGGTGTAGTGTGACCAGTTTTAACAGATCATAGAGCATGTTTTCTACAATACGTAGAGGAACACATGTACTCTGCTTGTGTGGTCTACAACATGCATGTGGAATAAGAGGTCAGAGGTCATGCTGACGCCATGACGCAACCGTTTAGCACCTGTTAGCACCAGCGGTGTGTTAACATTGTCCGCGTTTCTCCAAGGACAAGTTCACAGCTGATCAAAAATGTGAATGTGTTCGAAAGCAACGCTTTTCTGATGAACTGAGCAAAATTGTTTGACACACATGTCCACTCGCTCATTAACACTGGAGTGTGTTGGCTTTAGAGAGAGAGAGAACAATACAGAAATACACTAGTAAGTGATGAAAGAAGATAAAAAGAGGAAAAGGTGTGTGAGTATAATATAATGAGTGTGAAATTCTAATAATGCTACATTTAAACTGAGTCAGTTGTTTCAAGAGAAAGGTCCACATGAACAGCTGCGTGCTAGCTACCTGCTCATTAGACTTTAGCTAGGTTATTCCATCCATCCATTCATCCATCCATCTACTTTCTGTACCTCTTGTGCTACACAGGGTCATTAGGAGCCTGGAGCCTATTCCAGGGAACTTGGGGCACAAAGCAGGGGACACCCTGGTAACCCTTTGCAGGGCACGATCACGCACACATTCACACACTACAGATCATTTGGAAATGCCCATCAGGCTACAGAGCATGTCTTTGGACTGGGGGAGGAAACTGGAGTACCCGGAGGAAACCCTCGAAGCACAGGGAGGAATTTTCACACACAGGGTTGAGGGTCAACAACCCCCAACCCCGGAGGTGCATGGTTACCCACTTAGGCCCTGTTTACACTAGTGCGTTTTCGTTTTAAGACGACGTTTTAAAATGAAAACGATCCCCGTCCACACTGGCGTTACCGCTGTGTTTCAAAAATGATCTCCGTCCACATTACACAGCCGAACACGCATGTCACATGACCATTTATGCACACTGGGCATGCGCATACAAGTGTAAACACGAAGTTGGTTGCTAGTCCCCGGCAGGCACAACAAACCGGTGTTCCATGTAGGGCTTACACAGCTTGAAATGAGATTTGTTGCTGATTTCTCTAATCATAGCTCACTTCTTGCGCAAGTAGGCAGCTGCAGTATTATAAAATACAGAATTTAACTGCACAATGGCTGCTAAGAATGACGACAAAGCCAGCAAAGCTTGCGGTTTAATCTCCATGTTGTTGTGTACATGATCAAGGAAGTGTAATGGTCATATGGTAGGGCCTTGACGAATCAGGGAAGGATACGCAACGATCCAGAAGGCCCCATTCAGGGAGCGATTGTGGGAGAAGCCACGTCTTCGTTTTCAAAAGTCTTCATTTTGGTCTGTTTACATTGAAACATGAGCCCGGAGTTTTCAAACTAAAACAGGGTTTCCAAAAGTCTTGTTTTCGAGGGTTGAAAACGCTGGAGTAGTGTAGACGACAGGCTTAACCGTAGCCACAGTTATGCATTTTAAAACGAAAACGCATTAGTGTAAACAGGGCCTAAGCCGACATGCCCAACCCTAGCTAGACTAGTCTTGGCATCTATGTTAGCTAGTTGGCTAGCAAAAGTCTTCTTAACTCAACAAAACAGCAATTTGATTTGACGATCAGTTTCACAATGTTTCATCAAAGCATTTCCACGATGATGGAACGCCCCTATGCAATGACACCTCTTCTCAGATGAGACTCCGCCCTCTGCATCTCACCTTTGTGGGTGTTGTTGGTTGATGTGCTTATGTTTTCAATGTCATATGTTTATGTTTCTGCTCAAGTGATGTCTCCACCCCTGTCTTATCATTGGTTTATTTCCCAGTTGTGTGTACCTGTTCAGTGTTGAATTAATTTGTCATTTTATACCCTACCCTGTCCAGGGTGTACCCTGCCTTGTGCCCGATGCACCCTGGGATAGGCTCCAGGTTTCCCCGTGACCCTGAAAAGGAGTAAGCAGTATAGAACATGGATGGATGGATGGATGGATTTTATACCCTACTCTTTCTGTGTTTCTATGTGAAGTCTCGTCAGGTGTAATCATGTGTTTTTAAGTCTGTTGTTTCATTGTAGTATTTGTACTTCTTCCTGGTTTTGACCATCGCTTGATTTCTTGTTTCCTGATTATGGATTGCTCATGTTTAATGTTATATGTCTGTGCTCTGAACCCAGCTTTGAGAATAAAGAAAGCTCTGACTTTACACTAGTATCTTTAGTGTCTGGACTGGAGTTCCCCATGTGTGATGTTTAGACTCCAGCATTAGGTTCTTGAATAGTTTTTGCAAACCTAGAGGAATTAGCGTCTTTCATAGCTTAGCACACTGGAGGGAAATACATAACATGCTGTACAGAGAGGTTAATACATGCTCCAAAAATAAATAAATAAATAAATAAATATAACCAATGCACAATTAGTGCAGAACCACTTTAACAGCTCACTGATTACACAAAGTGCTGAGTCTGTAGAAGGAATTTAGCCACGCAGCGGAGTGTTACACATTAATCCCTCCTCTGTGTATGTGTGTGTGTGTGTGTGTGTGTGTGCGTGTGTGTGTGGTTTGCTAATCTCACACTGCCAATTATCCCAGCAGGCTTTGGTTCTGACCCACTGGCTGTGAAGCTCTGAGCCACACTGAGCTTTTGTTCCCTGTGATAACACAAACATCGATAAAAAATAAAATAAAACACACACAAACCATGATAACATGCTAACATGCTAACAGTCACTGATAATACACACTACTGTTCATCTATGTTGTTAGAAGATTGATCTGTTCAGTCTCAGATAACATAAGGCTAACTATTAGTTTTCTCTGTGGTTAAAGGTATATTAAAATTGTCTTATGTCAGTGCTTTCCCTACATGTTCAGCGGTGCGGAAGTGATATTAGCATTAACATGTTCTTAGATTTGCTAATTAATTTCTTGGGCTAATGAAGAACCTGTTTGGGGCATCATAGTGTTTGACTGAATGCTGTTGAATTCTGGATTCTGATTGGTCAGCTCATTTTCTATAACAGCAGCTTTAACAGTAGTGCTTACAGGTTTATATTAATGCACTCGAGCTTGCATGTTCTCCCCGTGCTTTAGGGGTTTCCTCCGGGTAGTCTGGTTTCCTCCCCCAGTCCAAAGACCTGTATTGTAGGCTGATTGGCATTTCCAAATTGTCCATAATGTGTGAATGTGTGATTATGCTCTGCGATGGGTTGGCACCCCGTCTAGGGTGTCCCCCGCCTTGTGCCCCGAGTTCCCTGGGATGGGCTACAGGCTCCTCCATGACCTTTTGTAGGATAAGCGGTACAGAAAATGGATGGATGTATTTTATCAATTCTTCAGGAAAACATGAGGATATTCTACATTTAATTTCTCAGCACAGAATCATTTTCTCTGTTATCTTTTAAGTCCAATAACAAAAATAATAATAATAATTCTGTGCCAAAATGTGATTCAGTGTCGATTGATGAGTCTGGTTGAATCCTGGTGTGTGAGTGGGTGTGTGTGTGTGTGCTTTGGCCCCCATTTAAGGAGAAGTGATTTAAATCACACAGTCAGCACACATACATCACTCAGACAATTAGACAAATCTAACTTTGACAAAGACTTCAAAATGTTTTGTCTGTAATCACACAGCTAATCTACACTCTGTTAATAATGTTCTTATTATCCGGCTGTTATGGGCTCCGTTCCAAACACTCGAAGGTTGGTGTTCTCATTAGAACATCAGCTGTTTTAAGAGCTCAGAGATAATAATAGTGTTTTCTTCACTGCTCTTTAAAACTTTAATTAACAGCAATTACTGCAAGACATGAAAGAAATCTCTGTATCAAAAAAAAAAAAAAAAAAAACGCCAGAGACTTGCAGAATGTGGTTGCAGCTGTGGTGGATCTGGCTTCATATTACCAGGATAAAGTTACACAAATCTGATTTTCTGCCATAACATGACACAGATCTGATTTGTTCAGGACTGTGTGGACACAAAAATAGAATCCTTTCAAATCAAATCTGAGCTACTGCATATACATATGTGATCCTAGATCGGATACATTTACATTTACATTTATTCATTTAGCAGACGCTTTTATCCAAAGTGACTTACAAATGAGGAAATACAAGCAAAGCAATATATCAAGCAAAGAACAATACAAGTAGTGCGACCATACTCTATTTATAATTGAGTTCTAGAGAAGCAAAGTGTGCAGAGTAGATGTGTAAGTGCCAGAGTAGGCTTAAAAAAAAAAATGAAATTATTGAAGGATAATGTGGGGTTGGTGTTTTAGGGGTTGGTTACGTGCTCACGGAATAGGTGGGTCTTTGGCTGTTTTTTGAAGATAGTGACAGATTCTGTGATCCGGATTGAGGTTGGAAGTTCATTCCACCACTGAGGGACAGTTAATGTGAAGGTTCTGGAAAGGGACCTTGAGCCATGCTGAGTAGGAACTACTAAGCGTCGGTCATTAATCGATCACAGATTGCCTGAGGGAACATAAACCTCAAGGAGAGTGTTGAGGTACGGGGTGCTGTTCCAGACAAGGTCTTATATGCGAGAATCAAGGCCTTGAATTTGATGCAGGCGGCTACAGGAAGCCAGTGGAGGGAGATGAAGAGGGGCGTGACATCGGTTCTGTTAGGCTGGTTGAAGACGAGGGGTGCTGCTGCATCCTGAATCATCTGAAGGGGTTTGATGGAGCTGGCTGGGAGGCCCAAGAGTAGTGCGTTGCAGTAGTCCAGTTTTTAGATGAGCCTGGACTAGTAGCTGTGTAGCCTGTTTCGGTGAGATAGGATCTGATTTTCTTGATGTTATACAGAATGAACCTACATGTCTACAGGATACATGTCTGATAACTGGCCATGCACCTTGAATGAACAGTCAGATCGGAAATAATATCACATATCACTGTCATCATCATCATCATCATCATCATCCAGTGTCAACACAACAACAGACAACAACAGAGGACCGCAACAGTGATATAAATCACTCTTTTCAATAAGCGGACAGGGAAATTGGTGATTTTTTGATACTTGGGGAATCGACTCACGCAAAACTGGAAGGAACTGAAACAGTATGTAGTGAAACAGCTGCCCCAGAAATCCATGTGCTCATGTGGGGCATTTCAGGATACAGGTGTGTTCACTGTAAACACAATAGAGGTCACTGACAGTCACGAATGTGAACCATAAACACAGAGAGATCTGATCTGAGCAAAAGCATCGGAAACTTGTAACGTGGATGAAGACTGACATTAACACAGGTCTGGATATGATGAATTGATAGCATTGAAATGTTAAACGAATTCAGTGACCAGGAGGAAGCAAGCAAATTATAAAGAGAAATGGGCCAAGAGCAGAACTCTGGGGAGCTCCTTCAGGAATATTAGCAGATTAGCAGCAGATTTATTTTTACTTTGTAGCTAGTTGCTAAAAATTAAATATATTCTTTTAACTTTTCTTGAAAGCTGAATTGTTATAAGACGTTTTATTTTAAACACAAATCTGTTTCTTCTGTATCGGCTCGCTCCGCAGTTTGTGCCTGTAATTGCTTCAGTAAAGTCAGTGAGCTGTGATGAATCGGAGGCCATGGAGTTTCCAGACAAAGAACAAAAGAAGATTCAAGGCTTTGGCTTCTTCTTCAGATACACATCTTCAGTGTGAGGCATGTTTTTTATCATGCTTTTCACTTAGAGACTAATTTTCCTCTTTCCTAATCTTAAGCATCCTCCATTTTTCTCCCTTCTCTCTCTCTCTCTCTCTCTCTCTCTCTCTCTCTCTCTCTCGCAGTGTTGACGTTTCCAGATGTGTGTTGTACACACACACTGGAGCGAGACGTTGCTTTCGCTTTAATTACCTGCGACGCAGCCAAGAGACGTTACACGCAGGTCGATACGGTCACGGTCCTTTCAAAAAGAGATCCAGACCGAATGTAGACATTATCAAAGGCACACCCGGCACCTGGCTCTTTTCTAATTACTGAATAATTTCACTGTCAGAAACTAGCAGTGCAGTCGTGGAGTTTTACTCGTGAGCCAAACCTTCCCTCCACCTCCTCCTCCTCCTCCTCCTCCTCGTCCTCCTCGTTTTCCATGAAACGGCTGTTTATAGTCAAATAACAAAATCCAGAGCTGTGTTCCTTAAAGCGACTCTGGAATTCAGCAGCGATGGAGATGTTAGGAAGCTAAAATTACAAGGAAT
>NC_071264.1:19936007-19978507 GCF_023375685.1 Ictalurus furcatus
CAAGAAGAAAATTCTATTCAAGAGTGTATTTAATTTAATCGACTAATTAATGTGCTTACAGGAAATAACATCTCAACCATGAACACATGAATCTCAATTAAACATCTTAATTACACTTTAAATTCGCTGTACCTGTTTGTGTATTATCTAATAATTACACTCCTCTAATATTCCTCAGGTTAATTCTGTACTGAAGTCTCTGTGTGTGTGTGTGTGTGTGTGTGTGTGTGTGTGTGTGTGTGTGTGTGAGTGAGCGAGAGAGAGAGAGAGAGAGAGAGAGAGAGAGAGAGAGAGAGAGAGAGAGAGCATAAACAGATTTACACTCCTGAATTTAACATTTGGTTACAAGATGTTCGACTGAGAGGGAGAAATGAGGAAACATATAAATCAGAGAGAATTGGTTGACAGATTAACCTGCTCTCTTCTCTTCCCTCCCAGTTAAAACAAAATGTATATATATATATATATATATATATATATATATATATATATATATATATATATATATAAATGTAAATCACATTGATTAATCAACTGGCTTTAACCATGAATGTAGAATTTAGCTACAGTTCCATGCTGTTATAGGGAAATAATCAGCAACAGGGTGGTGTGATGAAACAGTTACTGTTATCACCCTGATGCTGATTATTTTCCTATAACAGCATGTCCCCAAGTGTTTTATTCCTCTTATACTGAAGCAATTCACCAACAATTAACATTTGCATTCATTAAAGAACTACACATACACTGGTCTCACTTACATTATAACAGCTATAAACACTGGTTCCCTCACCAGCCTGTATTTTTTCTTTGTCTTGAAGTTAATAAAAGAAAGAAAGAAAAAAAAACAGCTTTACCTGACACTGAAGACTCCTACCATCAATGTTAAATAAACCTCTCCTTACCCTGATGAAGACTTCAACGTATCAACGAGTGGATCGCCAGCCGTACAAGTCACTGTGAATGCCCTGTTACTACACCCATAATAAGGTATTAGAATAAGCATAGTAATATAAACCTCTGATTTATCTCCACAACTTTCATTCATATAAATTTGCTTCGGATTGTAAATAACATTCACAGAAACGTCCATTTCCATCAGGATTGTTTTAGTGAGAATCAGCTGTACTTATGTAAAAACCTCAGATGAATCCTAAGACAAGAGAACTGCTTAGTACTGAACACTCTACTCTGAACCCGTTCTCCATCAGACCCCAGGGAGCCAGTGAGGCGCTGCAGATGTTTTGGAATCAATGCGAATCCAATTAGCAAGTGATTAAACATCAAAGGTCTAGATGACAGCAGTGCCAAGGTCCTTCATCTCTCACCAACTGGATTAAGATCAGTCAAGTGTGTTAGACCATTACAGGAGAACATGTGTTCGGTACACTGTAACCATAGCAACACTACACAACCAAATACAGCCGCATACAAACGGCATCCAGTCCATTAGTGCTCTTCTGTGAGTTAGGTGTCATCGTTCCTGCTACTCTCATCCAATCAGAACACAGCGTACTGGACACATACTAGTGAGCAGTGTCCTAAGTTCTGTCCTAATAATGTAGAAAAATGGGTTCTGTCTCAAATCATGTAGTGCACTAGTCATGTTTTGTGCAGTAGTGTGTTCACACAGGGAGACTCAGTAGTGCACTATTAATATCTGGATGATGTACAGTATTAGAAGCACTGAGACATTATGTATGGACAGTTTTTTGTGCTCTGTCATAGCCTGTTCTATGTTACAGAAGAAATGGTGTCATCAGCGGGGAGGAGCTATCAGGTGTCAGGTTACAAATGGGGGGTGTTTTCTGTTTTCTTTTCTGTCCTGTTCTATTCTCTCCTGTTTTATTCCACTAGATAGTGAACTACATAGTGTAAAGTGTAAGTGTGTAGTGTAGAGTGTGCCTTTATATATAGTCTTCAATTACTTTTGGTGAACTACAGGTAACAGTTAAGCATGTAATGTGTATTTTATACTGAATTTACACACATCAGTATTCAGATCTCAAACGTAACTACAGACTATTCAGAAGTCTTATGAGAGTTACACACATGGGGACAGAGTTTGTCTGAGACAGAAGCGTGTCTCAGTTACAGGTGATTCTGATCTTGCACATTTTCTTGTGCACATTTATTGAGTCTCCCATAAAATTGCTCCAAATGTGGAGCTCAGAAAATCCACTTAAGCAGCTGCGTAACCCAACTCTGAATACGAGGAACTTTCCCCATTTAAATATTGACGTAACTTTTGGAGTTAAGTCACTGGCAACCCTAATTGAATAAAGACAGTTAGTTGTTAGTCTATTCACATAGACTAACTAATGTGAAGTACTCCTACTGCAATGGAAAATGGTTTGCTCCAAATATTTAACATAGCCAGGATACAGTCTCCACTTCGAGCAACTTTTCACTATATATCAAGAGTCAAGAGTCGCAGTTAAGCTCAGACTTGCCTTAGAAAATGTCTTTGGGTGATGGGGAAAGGGGGGCAAGAGCAAACTGCCCCAGACCCTCCTCAAGCCATGGACCTGCCCCAAGACATGGACGTGCATGCATGGAGACCACATGGCATGGTCTCTGGTCTGGAATCTACTGATCTTACTGAAGAGATTTTTGTGATGTCAGCATGAAGCCTCTCAGAAATTTCCCAAACATCCCCTTTATAGCTGAGACGCTTTCTGGGTAGCTATGAGTTAAAGTTTGGTTTAAATCATTTAGTTCTGTGTAATTTTCTGGCATAAGATACCACATACGTGAGCCTGAATTAATATCCATCAATTATAAGCGACAAGTGTTTGACATATATCGCATTTGTTGTGTCATATTTGATTGATGTGTGTGTGTGTTATATTTCCTTTCATTAGTATTAGCATAGGCCAGCTTTGTTTTCCATTTAGACACAGTGAATTATAATTTTTTTTTTTTTTTGCATGTAGTTTAAAAGTTTCTGTTTTACATTTCCTCCTGGCTGCAGCCCCGGAGCTGATTACACTTTATGCTATTATATTAAAGCCTATTACACATGTTTCATGTTTACATATTTTGTCTTTTCTCCCATAAAATTGCTGTGCTGCATCTGAGAGTATCGAAGCGTTGCTTCATAAAAAGCAATGAAATCTTTACAAGCTGCATGCATGCGAGGGAGCAAAATGTACATGCATTAAAATTACAGAAGTGCTGCATACAGTATGTCATTAACCATTGCAGGGCTCTGAGAGGCTTTACAGTAACTGTGCTGAATAAAATACCACAGGTGAGGCTAAATTCTGACAGTAAGCAGGGAAGTTGTCAGTGCTGGCTTTATTTTCAGCCTGCTCATGGTCACAGACACACAGTGAGGTCTGGTGGGAATTATAATTATAAAAATGTTCACCCCAAGGCATAAACCTGGAAGTGGCAGAGGAAGCTGGTAATAGTGGTATCATTTAAATACACTTTTAGCATCTGGACTTGTGTAGAGAGCAGTGTGCTCAGTTAGCGCTACTCGCCTGGGGCTTTTCCAAACTTTAAAAATACTGCACATGTAATGCACTCTGAGTTCAAGTCTGTGCTGATAATCAATTACAACGTATACCACGGTATTCTACCATTTAATACCATTACAAACATATCCACTTGTCATTTTCAAACACTTAAACACACGTACACATGCAATCTGTGAGATTATGACAGTGTTTGTGCTATGGGTAGTTTCACTGAGATGGAGAAATTAAAAGAAAAGCTACTGGTGATGTCACATGATCAGGTTTTGGATTCACTGATCCCGTTTAACTTAAGATCCACCCACATGTGGTTTTAACTGGACAACATCTGATGCTATGATTCACTACAATGATATGTAGCATTCTGTTTAAGCTGCTTGTTTAAGTGAATCACTTTGTGTGAGTTTTGATTTTTTGATTCGCAGCTCCAAGCAGTAGGCAAACTGAATAATAACAGTAAAACTTTGGATCTGTTTTTGCTTGAGTCTCATGATGTGCCAAAAAGAGTTTGTGGTTTACCCATAAGAAAAATCACAATATTCAACAAAACAGCTTTAAAAAGCTGTGCTTATCAGAGGATTAGTGACCTTGTCTTTTTTTCCAGAACGATGGTGAGGCTCACACTTGTGCAGAGTGAGGCCCCAGCTTGGGTAAAAGAAGCACCTGCTTGGGCTTGAGAAGGCCCTGCTTTTGCAGAAGGTGCCTCAAGGCAAGGACCCATCTTTGGCAGGGTGAGGCCCCTGCTTGGGCAGGGCAAAGCCCCCACTTAGGCATGACTAGGCCCCTGCTTTGATATATACTGCTTTGATTATATTTCCTCATTTGTAAGTTATTTGAAATTACAATATGATGAGAAACATAATGTTTTTCGCAAAACTATATGCAATATGTTCTCTTAAATCTTACTTGCCACATATTCCATTTTTTTCAGTGTAGGTAGGATGAGGACCTTGCTTGGGCAGAAGCTGCTACATGGGCAGAAGAAGCCCCTGCTTGGGCAAGGCAAGGCCACTGCTTGGGCAGGAGAAGCCCCTGCGTAATCAGGGCAAGGTCACTGCTCGGTCAGAAGAAGCCACTGCTCAGTCAGAAGAAGCCCCTGCTTGGGCAGAAGAAGCCCCTGCTTGGGCAGGCCAAGGCCACTGCTCGGTCAGAAGGAGCCTCTGCTTGGGCAGAAGAAGCCCCTGCTTGGGCAGGCCAAGGCCACTGCTTGGACAGAAGAAGCCACTGCTTGGGCAGAAGAAGCCCCTGCTTGGGCAGGGCAAGGCCACTGCTCGGTCAGAAGGAGCCACTGCTTGGGCAGAAGAAGCCCCTGCTTGGGCAGGCCAAGGCCACTGCTTGGACAGAAGAAGCCACTGCTTTGGCAGAAGAAGCCCCTGCTTGGGCAGGGCAAGGCCACTGCTCGGTCAGAAGGAGCCACTGCTTGGGCAGAAGAAGCCCCTGCTTGGGCAGGGCAAGGCCACTACTTGGGAAGAAGAAGCCCCTGCTTGGATGGAAGAAACCCCTGCTTGAGTGAGAGAACCATTTAAAGAGAGCCCTGACTTGTGCAGGTGAGACCCTCATTTGAACAATAGAAACATTCAACGGTGAAGCCTTTACTTGGACAGGCTGACGCCTCTTGCACCTTTTTGGGAAGGGTGAAGCATCCATTTCATCCTGAGCAGGAAAAAAGTGTTTCAACCTGATTTATTCTAATCTCCACCCTAACTGACCCAAAGCCACTTGTCACTGGGCAACACAAGCGTGTAGGAGTATTCATGCACTAATTTGCATTTTAGCAGCAGATTATGAATGCTACTATAATCTACACTAAACCCTGAGATGCTATGTTACTGCTCTCAGTTTTATTTATTTCTCTTTGTTAATTTTGTAACCAAGCAATTCTTACTGACATTCATTATTCCATTAGATTAAAGAAAAGCTAGGGAACGAATCAGGTTTACAGCTAATTACAATTCAACACTTGATTACATTGCATGCGTGCACACACACACACACACACACACACACATACAGATAAATGAGACACTCAGTTTTCTGATTTCATCGTTATACTCGTCTGTGTTAGGACGTGATTTTAGTCGTTTGTCTTTGCTGTGATGTTTCAGCTTTTTTATTTATGATCCCAGTGAAATGAAAATCTGTTTGTTAATAAAGAAAAGCTGGAAAATGTTTACTGAACCTCCAGAGATGAAACGCAGCTCAGACTCAGATCAGAACGCTGCCAGATGTTCAATGAAGTGATTTCAGAGGGAGCAATGCATTATGGGTACTGATGCAGCACTGCTGACTGAACAGAGCTGTGAAGGAAATATAATCAGAAGAACAGATCATGAAAGCTCTTTAGTTTTCAGCTGGAGTTATGAGGCTATTGTTGCTAACAGATAACGGAAGCTTAGGTCCACCTGGTTAGCATGGAGCGCAAACTGTTTAAATGATCACATCTTTCTGTGCACTTTATTTAAATATCCATCGAATTAATCCATCCATCATTCCTCCATTCTATCTATCAAAATATCTATCCCTCTTTCCATCCAACACCCATCTATTCAACTATCAACAATCTCTCCTTCCACAGATACAGTATATATTCTGCATATGTGAACTGGTTTCACCTCCTACAGCAACACACGCACACACACACACACATGCACACACATCTGGTTAGATGCAGTATAATTTCATGCCTGTTTGTGCGGGCTGTAGGATCAAATAACCGAGGACCAACTCTCCGTCTCTCTCTCTCTCTCTCTCTCAGTTTTCATGTGCTTTCATGTGTTCTCTACATACCTGATTCTGTCCCCATCTGCATGTCTCTCAGTCTCATTCTCTGTCTGTCTCCATCACTCTCACTCTCTCTGGATCTCTATATGTCTCACCCTGTCTCTCTATATCTGTCTTTCTGTCATCTCTCTGACTCTCTGCCTGTCTCTCTTGTAATGCTAATACTAATAACATGCTAGCATGTACACTACAACAAGTGAAATTATTTCTGCCTGTGTCATCACTTCCTGGTGCATGTGTGTGTGTGTGTGTGTGTGTGTGTGTGTGTGTGTGTGTGTGTGTGTGTATGTGTGTTGTGATTGCAGATACTCTTTCTCTTTAAAGTGTCCTCTGGAACTGCACACATGGGGACGATTACTCACTCAGCATCCTGCATCCTCCCTACAGCAGTAATTATCCACACTGAGTAAGTGAGTAAGTGAATGTGTGTGTGTGTGTGTGTGTGTGTGTGTGTGTGAGAGAGAGAGCGAGAGAGAGAGAGAGAGAGAGAAGGCCATCTACTGAATGAACTACCACACAATACACACTAACACACTTAAAATTGCACACTCTGTTAACATACAGCATTAAATCTAATCCATTCATCACTGTTCAGTATGTTCTGATATAAAACACACACACAGTGAGAGAGAGAGAGAGAAAGCAGTGTCTTCTCAGTTGATTGGCTGTTCGCGGTGTGGAAGTCAGACTCATTTGCATAAACGTTTGCGTCTGCATTGGCGAGAGTGAATCTGATAGAGTTTTTACTGAAATGATCTTGAAGTGAACATGCAACACTACCTTTGATTTTTAATAATAAAAAAAACGTACACATGAGCCATTCATAATGTGGTGGATGGTTCCAACATCACTGTTTAATCATTTCTGAATGAAAATAAGTTAATTTACTGACCTTTTTACATATTCATCTCTCTCTTTCTTTCTCTCTCTATCTGTTTCTCTCGCTTAATTCCTCTAGGAGTGCAGGATGATGAGTAAATCCCTAAATCAGCTCCTAAGAGAGAGACACAGAGAGAGAGAGAGACAGAAAGTGACTGATGTGGTGAGACAGCAGAGTTGAAGACAGAAATAAACGAGTGTGGAGCTTCTTGAAAACGCTTCTTAAAGAGTTCAGTGACGTCTTCTTCATAAAAATGAACTTGGATTTATTACAATATAATAAAATTTTATACAAACAACAACAATTACACAACTCTATCTATATCTATATATCTATCTACAGTGGGGGATATAAGTATTGGACGTGTCAACATTTTTTTTTCAGTAAATATATTTCCAATGAGGATATTCACATGAAATTTTCACCAGATATCAGTATTAACTCAAGAAATCCGGAAGTTCAAAGAATTCACAACTTTAAAGTCCATAAATAAAGGTATGTGTAATAAAGTGGAATGACACAGGAAAAAAGTATTGAACACGCCAAGAAAAAGCAGTTCTCCAAGGCAAGGTAAAGCAAGGAACCAACTGAAATCCGTAAGTAATTATACCCCCTATCTGTGCAAATTAATATCAGCTGGGTTGGTAAATTGATGGTCTATAAAAAGGCGTTTCGTTACCAAGGTGTCACACAAGAAAGATCTCATGAAGGGTAAAAACAAAGAGCTCTCCCAGGACCTTCGCAACCTTATTGTCGCAAAACATATGGATGGAATCAGATACAGATGTATTTCAAAACTTCTGAATTCTCCAATAAGCACAGTTGGGCCCATTAACCGCAAATGAAAGCAACATCACTCCGTCATCAAATGGCCAAGCACAGGAGCTCCTCACGAGATTTCTGACCAGGGAGTCAGAAGAATAGTCTGAAGAGTAGCCCATGAGCCAAGGATCACTCAGAAAGAGCTCCAGAAACACTTTGAGGCAGCAGGTAGTGTCATCACAGAGAAAACAATAGGGAATGCACTCCACTGCTCACGCTCACCCGCAAGACTCCATTACTGAAGAAAAGGCATGTTGAAGCTCGTTTAAAGTTTGCTACAACTCATTTCGACAAGCCTATGAAATACTGGGAGAGTGTAGTTAAAAATTGACCTTTTTGTCAGTTATACTACACACTACATACTACACACTATGTTTGGAGAAGAAATGGCACTGCACATCACCCTAAAAACACTATACCAACAGTGAAGTTTGGAGGGGGAAGCATCTGAGGTAAGGTTAAACACACATACTTTCTGTCTTCCTCAGGTTTATTTTGTCACTCCTGTAAGACGTTGTTCATTTATTTATTGACCGTTTTGATTGAATTTCAGCCTTAAATGTGTCAGAGAACCGAATGACCCTCAGCAGCTGAAACATAAACAGAGTTCCAGCTCCAGACTCGAGGCATTAGCTATCAGGGCCATCGTGAATGGAGCAAATTAACTTTAATTTAACTTCAACATGAACAGAACCGTGTCTTTGGAACGTGGGTCCTCTCATGTTTTGTCTGAGTGGAAGTTTGAGGTGATGTCTCAGTTCTCGCGCCGTTCTGACGTTCTTGTTTCAATGATGTGTGTATACAGTAATGTAAACATCAGTCAGGATCTGAATAAGAGCCAGGTGTAGCTCAGAGCCTTGGGGGGTAAAACACTAAATGCTAAACGCTCCGTTGTGTCGAGTCAGAAACACAAAGCTGCAGTGTGTCAGGAACATGACTCCACCAGTACCGCTCTGAATCCACAGTGTGTTTACAGAAACGCAGGTCAATGTCACACAGAAAAGAAAAAAAAACACACTAAGGATCTAAATACACTGTCAGGGTCCAGCTTTACACTTTACACGTGTGATTTAATAAACTGGAAGCGTGTGACATGTACAACACCAAGTCACGTCATCATCGACCTGCAGATCATACACACTGTACCCATGATACACACTCGCTCACCTCACTTATCTGTGCTTTAGAGAGTCATTTTCAATTCGGAATTAATATTCACGTCACTATGGTAACTGAAAAAAAAAAACCCATCTTACATTGTTTAACGTTCAACTGCTCCTGTGGATGAACTTCATTCAAAACAGTCAAAGACACCAGTGAGAGACAAACACCTCCACCATCATATGCACTGAGGAAACAACTCCATTATACTGTACCGTTCTTTTATTAAATACCATAATAACATTTGATTTTTTAAAAAACTTTCTTTAACTGTCATGCTGATTTCAGTAGCAGTAATACTTTATAAAACTATAATACAGGGGTTTATAAAAATATGATACATACCCATTTCTGGTAAATGTTCTGTTTTGAAAACACCGCTGTAATTTTTTTCTAAGAATCTTTTAAAGAAACTTTTCCACTTTTAACGTCATCATTTTTTGATCAGACTGCATTGAAATGTAATGAATGACATCTTTTGTGTTGATCTTGAAAACAAAATGCAGCGTTCAGGGAAAAAAAAATGGATTTGAAAAGTTCTTTTTGAAATGCCTGTATAAAGGTAGGATTAGACTTGTGTTAAAATGATGAAAGGAATCAAAACAAAATGGACTGAAAAAGATTACCTTAAAAAGTCAAATATGAGACTCTACAGAATAAAACTGTCTGTGTTTACATTGTTCCCTCTGTCTGTCTGTCCCTGTCTGTCTGTCTGTCTCTCTCTCTCTCTCTCTCTCTCTCTCTGTCTGCTGATTCTGATCAACTGCATTAATTGCTAAAAAATGAATGTGTGTGTGTGTGTGTGTGTGTGTGTGTGTGTGTGTGTGTGTGTGTGTGTGTGTTGAGAGTGAAACAGATCTACGGTGATTTATTTCTCCCTGTTTCTTACTAACGCTGATTAAACACACAGACACCAAACACCGCTGCTCGAGTTATAAAAATTAAAGAGTTCTGGAAAACAGAGCCGGAGTAAAGTGTGTGTAATTAATCTCTCTCTCTCTCTCTCTCTGTCTGTGTGTGTGTGTGTGTGTGTGTGTGTGTGTGTGTGTGTGTGTGTATGTGTTTGAGAAAGAAACCAGGCCAAATGAGACTTTTTTTTCTATAAAACAGGAAGCACACACACACACACACACACACACACACACACACACACACACACACACGTTGAAAGTTAACTGTCTTTAATAACTGGTCTGACTAAAACATTTAAAGCGCTTTCCACTGTGTCTAATTTGTATAGTTTTACATATAGCCTCATATTTACTCTTTTTTCTGACATCAATACCAATCTATAATCTTTTGCTGATGAACAAAACACATATAAAAAGCCATGAATGTGAAATGCATTCGATTTAGAATTATATAAGGTCTATAATTCTTTGAGTACTAAAATAAGCTTCAAGCTTCAGGTATTTCTGATCATTATAGATTTATTTATTTTCCGAGATGAAGATGTCACATAGGTTGGTTAGTGTGTTTAATTAATTATGAGGCTAATTGGCCTGACATTTGTGTGGACACACACACACACACACACACACACACACACACACACACACACACACACATATAGTGTGTATATATAAATAAACTTGCACCAGTCTGTAGTGAATATTCATTTCTCACTAATGAGTAAAGTGACGAGTTTCTCAGAAACAACTCTGGCATCTTGATCTGTAACAAAAAAAAAAAAAAAAAAATCTGGAAATGTGAAACAGATTCAAAAATCACGATCAGTGTTCTGACGTGATCTCCATATCGATCTCAGGCTGTGCTCCAGTCTGCACTCATTATGACTGTGTCCTACTCCTTCTGAAGTCTGGAACACGTGGGAATGCTTCTTTAATTGAGTGATTGTAAACCAGTAGCTGCTTGGGAACACAGATTTTAGTGTTGTAGGATGACATGAATGATGACAGCCTTAAACAGAATAAATTGAAGAATAAAAGCTGTGACATTTGACTTATGCTTTGACTCATTCAGCATGCAGCATACAGTCTAGCAACTGTGTTTTGAGCAGTTGTAGACTGTGTATCATTAACCAGGGTTTCAGCAAACCCCCCCTCCCGTAAACCCCCCAACCACCACCCATCCCCCGGAATTTTTTTTTTAAAATTGGACAAAGGAGACATTCTTCCTTTTCTCACCTTTGTGTTGGAAACAAGGTCACAGTGCTGCACATACATTTCTGATGTACAGACATCATCACTTTCCCTCTCCCACATATTACAATATACAGTATCTTGCAATGTTTGTTTTCCTATACGTCATACACACACTGTCTGCACTTACAGCTTGCCTTAGTTAGCAGACATTAATTAGACTTAAATCCAAATTTTGCTAGAAAACTGCAGTGATTGGTTGATGAAGAACAGAGGTGATCAGTGATTGGTCATTGGGGGAAAATGTTGATCAGTGATTGGTCTAAAGGGGAACAATGTTATCAGTGATAAGTTAATGGGGTTATCAAACTGGTGATCAGTGATTAATCGTTGGGAACGATGCGATCAGTTATTGGTTGTTGGGGAGCAATGGTAATAAGTGATAGGTAATTGAAAAACAATTGTGATCAGTGACTGGTCAATTGGGAAAATTGTAATTTGTGATTAGTCATGGTAGCTTAATGCTTAAGGCATTGGACTACTGATCAGAAGGTCATGAGTTCAAATCCCAGCACCACTAAGCTGTTACTGCTGGGCCCCTGAGCAATGCCTTTAATGATCATCAGTGATTGATTATTGAAGAACAATGGTGATCAGTGATTGGTTGCTATGGAGCAATGGTGATCAGTGATTGGTTGCTAGGGAACAATGGTGATCAGTGATTGGTTGCTGGGGAACGATGGTGAACAGTGATTGGTTGTTGCTCAAAAAGTTGCTTGATATTTAAATTACTAAATTGGAAGAAGAAGTCATCAAAACTAGCAACAGAGTCACACAGTTTACAACACTGAAGCCACACATTCTTTCAGCTTTTTAGTTTTTATCAGTAAAACCCATGACTGTGTGAGTTTTTGGTGTTTTTTGACGACCTTATCTCACTGCACGATGTTGACGAGAAATCAGCAGACAGAAAGATGTTCACACTGTAAACAGCTCACTGTGAAATGTGTCAGTAAATATTAAAGCGGTGTTAAAAGCTGAAGCCTGGCTCTCTGCACTGCTCGTTCTGTTTTTTTCATCACAGCAAACAACACTTTAAACAGCTTTGCTAATTAATTTTTAACAGAAAGAGTATGTATAATTTATTCACTTCAGCTCGAGGCTACTGGTGTTAAACAAATACACACTGAATTACACACACTGCAGTGTACTCAGGCATTCTGTACACTTCATCTGTCCAACGTAAACAAGCATAGCCCTGGAGTGTGTGTGTGTGTGTGTGTGTGTGTGTGTGTGTGTGTGTGTGTGTGTGTGTGTTTTAGTTAGCTTTAACAAATTCACAGTAATCTTATCTCTACATCTTGCTTTTAAAAGTCAAGAAGTGTAACAAAACATAGAGTTAACTGAGACGAGCTGGAGCTCAAACACAGCCTTCATGTTTTTTTCATCAGTCACATGATCGCATCTGATAAAAATATAAAATACCTGGTTTATTGACATAGTGCGCTCATTTAAGGTGACCAACAGTGCGCACATGAAATGTGACACCCTTACACGCATCACTTCTGTTGATTTGCAATTGAAATAAAATAAAGGAAGTCATTATAACTCCTCAGAGCTGAATCGTTCAGTGCTATATTCTACATTTATATCATTAAATATTACTGATTTGTCCTTTCCTGGTTTTGGTTGTTACTAATTAAGCACATGGCTTTAACATCAACACAAACCTGCAGGACATTTTTTAACTCACTGAAAGGTTTAAAACTGAGAAAAGCACTAACAATGATTAGCTTTAATTAAATACATATATTACTATGTTTTTATTCTGCGGTGTGTAATTTACATATTACTGTAATGTGCGAGAGAGAAAGAGAGAGAGAGAGAGAGAGTGAGAGAGTGAGAGAGAGAGAGATTTTAATGGATAATTGTGGTGATTAGTAACCGCTGTGAAAGTGAAAGAGGTTTTCAAAAAGAAATACTAAAGAAAATATGCAGAATTTACAGAACAAGAATTAAATAAAAATCAACAAGAAACTCAAAAAGACACCAATAAAGAAATGCGAATATTTAAATAAGCTTTTGGGTGTAATGACCTTTGACCTTTAATCAAACTAACGCTGTTTCTCAATTTTAAGAATACAAAGAACAGACTTGCGTTCTCGTGAAGACCGGTCTTGCCAGGCTACCTTGAAAGATCGAACTCGGAGGGACAGGAGGACATAGAACGAATCTTTGTGAGAAACGAGGTGTATTTTGAGCTTCCGGTTGTGCAGTGGACCGTCCCAGCACAGTTCTAGTAGTGGGACAGGACCATCGTCTCTTCAGTGCTCCCTAAGTAATATGTTTCAGCTGATTAATAGATTTACTGTTAAACAGCTGATTAACCAAAAGTTAATTAAGCGTGTTTAATGTAGTAAGCTCTCTGTTTGCAGACCTCACGTTAACTAAAAACTAAGCTAATGAGTTTACCGTTACCTCAGGATGGAAGCTAGCATAGTTTAATTAAACCACTTCTGAGGGATAAATTCGACTTTTCACCAAACTCATACTGTATATATCTCAATCAAAATCATATAGTAAAATCATTCTTTTTAGATGCAGATTTTATTTTATTTAAATTACTGTCATTAAAAAGATGTTAAAACTACAGGTATGGGTCAGGTTTCCTTCATCCGCTATTGTTTTGCCGCAGTGACTTCTGGGACTTCAGGTGGGTTTGGTATGCGCAGGTCTGCAGCTGATGCACCCTCGATATCAAGAATACATCTGGATAATTTCATGCGTCCCTGGTACTTGCGTTCTTGAGTAGTGGACGATGACGTAGAACGAGTTCACAAGGATGCAACATCGCTTAAGAATGCATATTGAGAAATGGCCTAAGAGTACGAAAGACAAATGCTGTGTTTCAATTCGCCTACTATCTGTCCTAAATAGTAGCCGAGATGAGAATTATCGTGTCTCAAATGGTAGTATGTTGAAATGAGGATTCCAGAGGTATCCGTATGGTCTACTATTTCCGGTAGGTTTTAAAACTGTGGATCTGTGGACACTTTTTCAACTAATATCTCCCACAACTCCTTGCTCGAGGGAGGAGGAGTTTTGAATTAACGGATGTATTATAGAGAGGTGTAAATGAAATCAAGGAATTCAAGGGAATAGTAAATTAAATTATATAGTATACATTATATGAGGAATAATGAATGAAGAAAAGCTGAAATGCTATGAGGAGTTTGTTTACGGTGACAGTGTGCGTATCTCAGCAACAACGTTCTCTTCTGTTACATGACGTGTTAGTATGTCCCAGTACTTACATACTCTGTTACTACACACTCAAATACATGTACTTTTTCTTCACAAGAAGAGTCAATACTTTTAGCGTATAGTATGAGTAGGCGAATTGGGATGCAAGGAAACGGTAGTAAAGACAAAAGGAAGGACAGGAAGTGACATCAGCAGTTTCCGATCAACATTCAGGACTGAAGTGTACAGAGAGCAGAACACTGTAGGAACAGTCTGTATAAATACATTCCCGATCAAACATGCCATATTGTATATCCAGAGCACTGTACACTCTACAGTAATGATCTTCTCCTGAACTCCCACAATGCATTGCAGAGGGCTACACTATAACCTAGTGTATATGATTACCCATAATACTCCTGACCTTTTGACCTTTATTTCCTGTAACCCCGGGAGAACTATAAGTGTGTGTGTGTGTGTGTATGTGTGTGTGTGTGTGTAAAGGTTCTCAATGTTTTCCCCTGAAACTTGCCCTTTTTTCCAGTGCAGGTTTCTGGTTCAGAGTCAGTGATGTGTGATTAGTGGGCGGAGCTTCATCTCCAACCATAATTACCTCCTGTCCCAAGGGGAGGAGTCGGGTGGCCTTCTTTTATCACACACACGAACACACACACACGAAACACACACACACACACACACACACACACACACACACACCTGCTGTACAACCCAGAGAGAAACGAGTTTCAATCTACTGAATTAATGAAGCCGAAAGAAAGAAAGAAAGAAAGAAAGAAAGACGACTGCAGTTGTCATGGTAACTAGAATAGAACCTGCCATTGCTGCTAAATGCTTCACTAGCTAGCTAACAGGTGTGTGAGTTAGTGTGCACTCAGGTACAGCCTGTGTAGTGAAGAAGTGTGCGGATTGGGACTGACTCATAGCAGAACTGGAACACAGCCACATTATCCAGTTCAGTGTGTAATTAGAACAATTCCTCACACTGAGCTGTGGACTTAGCCGGGTACTCCTTTAGCTGATTATTTACATTCCCAACGCCAATCTACATTTCTAATTACAGTGCAGCATCCCTCTAAACAGGGACCCTACTGAGTGAGCCTACTAAGGGGAAATGGGAATTGTTACACTACTCAGCCATGTGTGTCTTCAGAGACAGAAGCTCTTTGTGCTGTGATTGTTTTTTCATGTCAGATTTTAATTAATTGCATCATTTATTTACTTCCCTGTGGTTTTATTTGAGCAGAAGTGCCGAGAGAACAGCAAACACTATAAAGTTGTCTTAAAGTGGTGATTTTATTACAGCAGACACACAGAATTTCAGCCAAAAACCTTCACGAGATAGACTTAAAGGAACCAAGGAAGCACAATTTACAAGGGTTTACAGGACAGCGTGAAACTCAGAAAGAAAACAGAAAGAAAACGAAACAAAGGATTTAGATCAATCAAAACGTTACATCAAATTTTTTTACACCAATTTTTGAATCCTGAGTCCGGGGAGTGAATTCAAGTTCAAACAGCTTATATTTTTGGGGGAAATGAAGAGAGTTTCTATCTTTTATCCAGTCAAAAGCCTATGAAAGCGAGCACATAAGTGTAGTGGGGATAGTCTGCATGTAGTTGCGCAATGTTGCAATCTTTCCTGATTGGGCCATAACACCTACAGACTGCAGCCAATGGGAACACTTCTCTATCATCGCGTGTCCTCACAGAACCAATCTGACCACCTCAGGTAAGTTAATGGAGTCTTAATGGAGCTGAAAAAAGTCAGAAACTGTTACTTTAACGGATGCAATAGTAGAAACTCTGATGTGGATAAAGCTGCATGTACGTACCTGAAATGATCCAATTGATCAAATGATCTTGGATGCCCTTATTCATCTTAATTTATTTTCACTATCATAGTTTGCTAAGTATTATATCCACAGTTATGTTAGCCTGCATGTTTATTACAAATAGAAACTTGTTCAATAGTTTCAGAGAGAGATATGTAATGTTTATGAAATGTCTTAGCTGTCGTTTATGCAGATTCTCAATTTTGTATTCTACCACTTTTCACTTCCATTTTTTTTTATTGCACTCGTATTTTTGTTGAGAGTCAAAAAAAAAATGAATAAGGATGAATGAACGGTGTTTGTTTTGTGCCACACATAATTCATGAATGTTGTTCGTTGACCTTTCATGTGCCTGTCTTGATACACAAGAAAGCATATTGTTTGGAGCAGACTTGATGTAAGTGTAATGTTATTATATATTATAAAGGTATTTATATTTGTATGTTTATATTTACATTTACACATATTTTCGCCCTCCCCCCCAAAAAAATCCCCAACTGGAGTCCCCCCAGTGTATCTCACCCATTGCCACCACTGTATATCTCTCCGCTCATCTGTTTTCACCATGTAAAATTCCAATTCCTAACTTGAAACAGATACTACAGTAAACTACAGTAAAGTGACATAAGCATACATTTTCAATGAATATAACCTTTGGCTTAAAAAACGAAACCCAGTCTGATGAAGATGAAAAGGAAGCGTGGACACCTATTTCACCAGAAGCACCTTTAATGGGAATGTACAGTTCAATGTAAGCTAGCTCGCTCTATCTGATGTGCTATAAAGTGAGTGTAGCTTCTTCAGGATCTTTTTCCACCAACGGAGCAAACTAAATGAAACATTTGTCCATATTGTGTATGAAATGTCAGTTACTGGATATTTATTTCTTGTTTAGAGACCTGATGTATAAAAGCAATATCAAAACTCAATCATGTGGTTATACTGAATATCGGCATGGCTGTGATATACAAGCTAACCACACTCTAGCTCTAAATATTGCGGCATGTATAGTCCTAGTTACTTACTAGGACTATACATGCCGCAATTACTAGGTACTTACCACACTAATCACGGGTTTAATTGAACAATATGGCTGCCAAACACAATATTCAGCAGTGTATAACATAGCACTTGATCCAGCACATCCTGTTATTTAAAATTTTATTTTTTTATACCATGCTCCATTAGTTACTACATCGATAGTAATGTGTGTGGGATGTAGGAGATTTTATCACTCAATTAATTCCCCATTTTGATTTGTTCTTATTGCGATGGTGTCTCCTGTAAAGAAAACATGCCCATGGTTTGACAGATAAACTGACTGAGTGCTTCTCCGCTATTCTTGCAGCTCACTATGAGTACATTCAAAATTTTACCCATAAAAAAATTCACTCTTTGAGATAAACTATGTCTGATAAAGATTTTGTGTGTAACTGAAACACGCCTCTGTTTTAGACAAACTCCGCCCCCCTGTGTGTGTAGATCTCACATAACTCTCATTGAATATGAAGCTGTGTGAGGAAATATCTGCATTAAAGGTTAAAGGTGACCGATTTACACAGGAGTGTAAATTTAAACAGAGTCCTGGGGTTTATGGAGCAGAGGTTTGCTAAGTAGAGCAAAATACAGGAGTATAAATAGCTCGAGTGTTTTTCTAAGCAGGAAGTAAAACTCTTACACCAGACCAAAACAGGACATGGGGTTTAATATGGCTGTAAGCAATAAACGAGGAAGACAAGACAACTTGTCAAAAAGAGGCTACGTCTACATTAATCCGGATAGACCTGAAAATTGCATTTTCATTTTAAATTTCTCCGTCTCCGCTGGTGCTTTGAAGTGTTTTCCAAAAAATTGCTCCCCCACACTGAAACATATAAAAACGCTTGTGTCCCTACACTGTGTATATGGAAAGACGTAAGAAGATTTGGCAATCTGAAGGTTGTATAAAGTGACATTAAGCTTTAACAAAGCCATCAAACTGCACAACAACCGCACATCTTGATTGTTTTGAGTTGAATGGGTCACATGACTAAAAATAAGTCATGGTGTTTGAATATGTCTGTTTTCTCAGTTCACACTACAACACAAAAGCGCTGTTTTCAAATTTATCCACGTCAAGTGCCAAGTGGCTTTTTATTGTCAATTCTACCATATATAGCTGGTACAGTACACAGTGAAACGAAACATTGTTCCTCCAGGACCATGGTGCTACATAAAACAACACACTAACCACATGAGATGACTAAAGAACTAAAAAAACTCGGGAGAGCGTTTTCGAAAAGGTCAAAACGTAGAGAAAAAGAAGCGTCTTCAAATTTATCCAGATTAATGTAGATGTAAAGTGAAACTGTTTCATTATGAAGGAGCTGTCTGAAGGAGAGAAATAAACTGAGGTGCTGAGGTTCTCCCCTGGTGCGGTTCTAATCCCGCTGTGAGGGATTACACAATGTTTTCCACTGTGAGTCGTTGTGGAAACCTGCAGCACAACACTTAGCTTGATTAGTGGCAGGAGATAATTAGTTCATTAGCATTAGCAATGATGACACAGAACCCCCCCCCCCCATCCCCCACAACCACACAGACACACACTATAAACAGGGATATATGCTGATACCCTAAAGCACAGATGAAAACTAGTGTTCGTTATTCATGTATTTTTATTTTCAGACTGTAATTTAATCTGATAAGGTGCTTATGATTTTATATGAAAATAATTCACAATGTGATCAAGTGTTTTATTCCTCTTATACCGCAACAATTTACCAACAATACAATTTTTTATTTATTGAAGAATGACACGTCATGCTTTTTATCTATTTATAATTACATTTATTGCATTAAAGCAGTTTTAAACACTTGTTCCCTCACCACCGTCTCTTTTTCTCTCACTCTCGAGGCAACTTTTCACATTACTGAGAACAAAACGTAAACTCCTCTGTCCTGAAAATGTCAGAAAGCTCAAATTGCAGCTTTACCTCTGATTGTTACAAAGCGCTGACACTGGAGACTCCTTCCATAAATGTTCTTACAGCAAGCTTCACCAAATCAATGATTGTTTCCTCCATTTATGTGGAGCGTACACCATACACGTGCCTGTGGATGAGCTGTTACTATGGAAATGGTAAAATATTAGAATTATAAATAAACTGTGATTTGCAGCTGCACTACTGTCAGAGCTGCTATTCTAGAAAATGAATCAACACATTCTGACCAATCAGAATCCAGAATTCGCCAGTGCTGTGGCATATAAAGTATATAAATGTTAATAACGGCCTGCTCAATGAAGAGCTTGCTTGTGTTCCTCGGGTTAACGCA
Organism: Ictalurus furcatus; assembly: GCF_023375685.1. Classification (NCBI taxonomy): domain Eukaryota; kingdom Metazoa; phylum Chordata; class Actinopteri; order Siluriformes; family Ictaluridae; genus Ictalurus; species Ictalurus furcatus. The sequence goes on from NC_071264.1 coordinate 19,955,647, forward strand.
GCCGTACGGTCGAGGCCGTGTCTGTGGGAAAAGTTTCTGTGTGTGTGTGTGTGTGTGTGTGTGTGTGTGTGTGTGTGTTTTTATCTGGACCTGAAATCACAGGGGACGTCATTAATTAATTTGGAGCTGCTCGTGCACATGTGTTTTTAGAGCAGGCTGAGCTCGATGGGTTCTGGGTGATTGGGATTAATAACGAGGACCGATTTCAAATTGAAATTTGAGTGGCTAATAGTCAGGGGTGGGGAGCAGAAGGTCTGGGGGGCAGGGGGAACAAAAACAGCCTGTGTGTAGTTACAACCGAACACTCGATCATGTTACACCGGGTGTGTGTGTGTTTACTGAAACACAATCAGTCAGGATGGTTCAGAAACACATTAGCTCATTTCAGAGGTCGCAGACATTCTCCTGTACATTCTATAAAAACAAAAATCCTGATAAAGACATAAATCAGACCCAAAAGTACCGGAAACACCTGGATGATCGTTAATATTCATCAAATCGACCTTCAGAAGAACAAATCCAGCACCCCGAAGGAGGTTTCATCTCCGCTTAGGGCAAAAGGAACACTATAAAAATGCTAATGTTCATAATTCTGAAGTTAATAATGCTAATGTTAATAATTATCCTCAGTAATGATAGCGATACTCAATATTTAACAGTTTGGCATAATTTCCGAAATTAAATATTTAAATTAAAGTTCACTTTCAAGAAAAATGCAAGGTCAAAGTGTCACAGGTCTGCATTTACAAACACGGCTAGTGTGTAGCAGAAACATGCTAATCAAACACACTAATCAGAGAAAACTGATTAAACACACAATCACTACACTTTATTGCTCTAACACTCTCAGACAGCTAACTCTCGCTTTAACACTGTTTACAGAGACATTAGCTAACAAGGAATGTGAACATATATTTGTAATTTTAGCTAAATTGTACTTCACATGAAATAAATAATTATCAAATAAATAAGCACAAAATATCACTGAGATCTGAAATGTATTCTATAAAGGGGGACATTTTACTTTATTCCCACTTTTAAGCTTAATGGAAAAATAAACATGAAACAAAAATGGACATTCTTATACCTACACAACGCAAAAATCAGATCAATAAATGTAGCACTAGCTACCAAAATATTTAGCATAGATAATGTTATTGTCACCTATCTAGCTAGCCAAATTCACTAGCATATTGACTATTGTTCAATTAAATAAACAATTTAGTTGTGTTGTTAAAGCGAGCTGTTACATTCACTACAACGTTACAAACATTACATTAATTATTATCCTATCTTATATAATTAAATTCTGTATTTTGTGCTAATCAGTTACTGAATATGTATTTTTAAAAAAAAAAACAAAACTATTGATGTGATCAAGCTAGTGATTGGACAATTAAATGTAATTTAATTAAAAAATTTGCAGTTATACATAATGCAGAAATGTCAGGGTTGTGAATTTAAACACAAGGAAAACACAATAAAGCTTTTACATTATTAATACTTAAGCACTGATTGTTACCTCAGCCACTGTTTACTCTAAGTTAGTTAATTAGCAACATTAGCAAGCTGGCTAGCAAGTGCATCATTACTTATTAATAATTCATAGACAAATTCAGTTTTAGGAAACAGATAATAGGTTAACTGCTAACATAGCTACAGTATGGTTGGTTTAGTTTGCTTCTTTAAATATTAGCATAATTAGACAGCAAGCTAACAAGGCCTACAGTGATGGCATTTATAATAATAATATAAAAATCCGTAGTTATTATATTATTGTGTGCAGCAGGTTGAGTTTCACAGTTCCAGGATTCTGAGCTCAGGTCCTCATGTTCTCCACATGTCCTTGTGGGTTCCTCTGGGTTCTTCAGTTTCCTGTCTCTTCCCAAAAACTTTCCAGTTGGTAAATTGGCTAAGCTAAATACCTAGTTGTAACAATGTGTGTGTGTGTGTGTAGTGTAGTCCTGCCTCACACCCAGTGAGTGTATCCTGGGATAAACGGTCCAGGATACAGATATTCCCTGTCTAGTCAACTGTCAGTTCTTTCAGGCACTCTTTATGGTTCTAAATGTAGAACAAGTAACAACAAATCAACAAAAAAACGCGCTAGTTTTCTGCTCACTCTTCCCTCGAGTCTCCGCACATTTCCTGTGTAAAAGCACACACTTAGAGGCGGAGTGTTTACTGTGTAATGAGTGTGGAGTGTGTGTATTTTTGTGTATTGCAAAAATTTACAGTTACAGTTACATTTAAATAGACCTTTTCTAGACACTCAAAGCGTTTTAAATAGTATGGTGTGAAATCTACAGAAAAATTGTGTGTGTGTGTGTCAGAATATTAGCACAGTCTGATAACATATATATATATATATATATATATATATATATATATATATATATATATATATATATATATATATATATGTGTGTGTGTGTGTGTGTGTGTGTGTGTGTGTGACAGAATTATAGCACAGTCTGATACACACACAATCAGCTGAAAAGACAATATCGGCATTAGTGCAGTCACACACACACACACACACACACACACAAACCGGTGAGCAATGCCGAGGCCTAGAGCACTCACGCTGCAGGAGCGTGGCTCTGTTCATAATTCACTGTGGAAATAAAAACACAGAAACATCGACTCGTAACTTCCTTCCACCTGCGCTGCGATAATGACGCCAGTGTCTCACGTGTCTCACACGTCTCAGGTATCCCGGCTGTGTAGGATAAATAACGTTTAGTGTATATAAGACCTGGTGTAACTTCATCTAATTAGGCAGTGAGTGAAGGGAGCGTTGGTTGTTTGTGACGTTGACCGGATCAGAGACTCTGTATCGACTGTACGCTCCGCATTCTCGTGCCAACACAAACACTTCGAGACGTTTCTGTTCAACTGCAGCTCCAAATCACCCATTTTATATCTGTAATGCATGTGGACTGACGTGAAAAATGATTTTTCCAACATGGAATTTATGAAGTCAGTTCAGCTTCTCTAACAGTTGTGGCTTAGTTCCAGTGGGTTCATTTCCTGGGCTGTGTTCCAAATGCCACCTTGCTCCCTTATACTCTACGTTGTACAGTCCTGTGCCCTGAGCGGCTCTGTTTAATTACAATGATGACATCATCTAATCATTATTATTTAAACTCACTGAACTGTTAGATTATAAATGTGTGTAATCAGTCGCGTAGAATGTGTTGACAAACACGAGGCTCATTTGAATGTATTTATTCATTTTACTATTTGTAAAGATTTTGTTCACAATGAGCTGTAACTCAAAATAAAATCTGATACAGATGATGATCTGTTCTTCTCCACGCTACATTATTTATTTACCTTTTAAAAAGTATAATATGTATTATTAATGTAATATACATGTAATATTAATGTAATATATGTTTATTAATCAGAAACCTGTGTGTATTTCACGGGCACGTGTTTACGCGTTTATTGTTTCTCTTTCATTCATAATTTATTTATTTATTTATTTTTACAATTGAAAAGTCCAAAATTTTATTTACACTGCAAAAAAAAATCTTAGCAAGTCTAACTATCTAATATTTTTCATTAAGATATTATTATATAACAAATACTGTATAAGACCATTAAAATATCTTATTATTTATTATTTATCATTTACTAATTGGAAGCTCAGAAGGGCAGGCAATTTTTTTACTATCTAGAAATAAACACAATGATCTGCTGATAGAATACAACAGTGTCTAAAATATCTAGTAACATATATATGTATTTATTTGTATAAAACCCAAATCTAATTAAGAAAAATATTAGTTGAATTTGCCATTATTCAAGATATTATTACTTGCTATCATTTTTTGCAGTTTAGTCTTGAATAAAGCTGTGTGTGTGTGTGTGTGTGTGTGTGTGTGTGTTGTTACATGATCTTTATAGTTATAAGAGTGGTAAAAATTCAGGGGTGGAAAAAGAACAGAGACATACTTTTGGGATCAATAAGCTAAGTATATTTCAATTTAAAACTGTATTTGAGTAAAAGTATGAGTACTATGTTAAAATCTTCCCAGTTTCCCAGTCAATAGTAGGTTGGTTGGGGGGTCTTGGGGAGGCAGAGGAGACATCTCTACCAAATAAGCCAACAGTAAACAGAAATAGAAAATTTTAAAAAAAAAATGTTGATTGAAGGTTGAAGATTGAAGGTCAAAATGTAAATGAAAGGAGTAAAAAAATAAAAAAATCTATATAAAAATATTTTTCTCTTGCACATTTACTTCAGTAAGAGTAAAATATTCAGTTTGAATTACACTTGAGTGAAGTACAGATCTTTCAAAACAATACTTTAGTACAATGTACAATTACTGGAGTACTTTCCACACCCGCATAAAAACGACACCTAGACTTTAATCACAGTTAATCTTCAGCTCTAATTTAATCCCAGTGACAGATCGAATCATAGATAAATAATCACTGAAAAGACCATGTCACAAATTGAAACAGTTTTAGTTCTAGTTTTATCCTGCTAAGAAAATGTTCCAGTAAATCTCAGAGCGATTTGATAACTGTGACTATACATTAATGAAGTACATTTTTGACCCTGTTTCTACATCGAGTTCTTTTGAAACGCATCACATTCAGCTCTGCAGTTTTGTTGAAGTCCACCTGAAAGCTGCATGAGACCCTCAGTGTGTTCAGTGTTCGCAGTACAACTGACTCTCGCTTCTCTTTCTGGACATTTTTCCAGTGATGAATTCTCAGACCAGTTCATGTTCTCAACATGACTTCTTCAGAACTCAGGGTCCAGCTGTGTAATGATGAATTATGGGTCATTAAACTTTTTTTTTTACATGATACTGTGTATGAAAAACAGAGGAAGTAAAAACAGAATTAAAGTGAAACACCAGAAGCTTCTGGAAAAAATATGAAAGCAATGAGGAGAGGGAATGTTTTTTCAGAAACTCACGTGACTCTGTACATGACTGGCAAAGACTACATACACGCATGACACATGTTACAGTATTCTAGTTTAGACGGCACTCTGATTAGGGCCTCTCTGATTGGTCATACATTTTTAATGCGCTGAAGACCAATTGGGCCAAAAAAATTTAGGCCACTGTTGCTAAATTAATCTCAAGGCTATTGAACAGCATCTGAACACACACTCACAATCGTTGTGTGTCAGGAGCAGCGCATAACAACCTTCCGTTTAATCCCCAAAACATTCTACACACAACTCAGCACACTTTGAGCCATAGGTGAAGCTTTGAGTCCTTATATGGAAATTTTATGGAATGTGATTCTGTTTAGGAAAATGCAGGCATGTCTGTAAGTTCATATATGGAATTTTGAGCCTGTCTTTGAATCAAAATGTAAAAATGCAAATGTCCATATGTGTGAGTCCATATGTGGCAATGTGGAAAAGGAAGCTTTGAGTGGGTGTGTCTTGTAGTCCATATATGGAATTGTGGGTGTATTTGAAATCTGAGCTATGAGTGGGCCTGTCTTGGAGGCTATAGGTGTGAATGTGGGGTGTGTCTTTCAGAACAACTCTCACTGGGCGTGTCTTTGAGTCCATATATGGGAAGGACAGTGTATCTCTCGGAGATGTCATGGAGTCCATATATTGAAATGTGGGTGTGGTTTTGAGTCCATTTTATTAAAAATGCTGACGTACCTTGGAGCCTATAGATGGGAAAGTGGCTGTATCTTTGACTCCATATATGGGAATGCAGCTATGGGTAGCAGCTCTCAGTGCATTGTGTCCATATACATATACAGTTGAGTCCATATACAGGAATTTGGGTGTGTCTTTGAGTCCATATATGGGAATGAGAGCAGCTTTCAGAGTGTGCGCCTTGGCATCCATATACAGGAATTTGGATGTGTCTTGGAGTCCATGTATGGGCAAGAGCGCAGTTCTGAGTAGGCGTGTCTTGGAGTCCAAATAGGCAAAGAACAGCTCTGAGTTGGTTTGTCTTAGAGTCCATATATGGGTGACAGAGCAGCTCTGAGTAGGCCTGCTCTGAGTCTACATTATATATGGTTCATATTCATATAGAAATGTTTAAGAAGCAAGGCTTTATTGACAGTCATTCATGCATGTGCATTTTTACAGATGTTGTTAGCCAGCATGCTAACTTGCGTTAATGTGACAGACTGTTGGGATTGACTCGGAACACTCCAGCCGTAAAATGAAGAGAGACAGTGTGGGGGACGGAGACAGGACAGGACACTGAGATGTAGTTAAACGCAGAGTCAGCGTCGCCGTGCCAACACAAACACCGCACTCGAACACGTCTGTTTTCATATCGATTCCTCCTCGGGCCCGAAAACGTCACTGATGTAGATGGATGGATGTCTCTATGGTCACCGAACGTCACTCGGGTGTCATAACGTGTAATAATCTGTCTTCACTCGAGACGGAGTTCTGCTAAATCCACTCAGACCTGAACCAAATACCATCTGTGCGCTCCCTAGGCACCACTGACACTAGTGACTAAATCTTGGACATGGATCAGGAACGTAAAAACGCGTGCCGGTCCGAGACGGACGTGTCAATCACATGAGTCACTCTGGTTTATGATGAATCACATGGGGTGCGAATGGGAAATGAAATTACGCTCTAATTGTTTATGAGGAGTGAGTGAATGAACCACAGTCCGGCTCTGTACCAAACATACACACACACACACACACACACACACACACACACACACACACACACACACGCTCACACACACACGCTCACACACTGTTCTAACGAGACTGCAAGTATTGAGTGTGATCATTTATATAGCAGGATAAGCTCCTGCTAATGAACCTGGTAGCTAGCTGAATACAATAGTGCAAAGTGACTTGTTCTTAGCACTTTTAGTAAAACATGTTCTTCACAGGTTCTTTGGATAATTAACTGTTCTGTCTTTCTAAAAGGGTTATGCGACAGAAAAAGTGCACACGCCACCCAATCACATATTCTTTCATGTAAAAATGAAAAAAAGGGAGGCGACTTTTAATCTGAGATGTTTAACAGCGATTAGAGACGTGAATGTGTGACAGTTTAACATCACTCCTCTGGGCTTTACAGTTATAATTTCCGAATTAATTATAGATCTCATCAGAAAGCACAAAGCTCATATATCAGAAACATATCCGGCTCCATTGGCCTCATTTCTACTGCAGCGATAAAAATAAAATCAGACAAAAAAAAGAAGAAAAAAAAAAACTGTCCGACTTGCAGTACAAGCTTTACAAATGAAAACATTTAACTTTATGTTCTTTACTGTTTCTGTTAATGTGTCACCTGACTTTATTTTGTTATTGTATTTTTTAATGAATAAATAAATAAATTCATTCATTCATTACATATTATTACAATGAAATTTTTTTTTTTTTTTTTTTGTATGCACACTTTTCTGATAATCTTAATCACAAGGCTGCTGTGTTTAGTGTGATTTAATCCTGGACAAATAATGTGTCCTCGTGTCCTTGTGTCCGTGGCATGTTTCCTTAACACACAGTCTGAGTCCGAACATCTTTCCAGGAAACATGAATGAACAAATGGAAAGAGGAAAAACCCACATTACAGCGCTCTCTCTCTCTCTCTCTCTCTCTCTCTCTCTCTCTGTGTGTGTGTGTGTGTGTGTGTGTGTGTGTGTGTGTGTGTTGCCCCCCTTATGATAAAAATACATATGAATACAAATATGGTTGTTTGAATTTTGATTGAATTGTCCATGAGGAAATATTGTACTTTTTGTTTTTTTTAAAAAAAATATTAATAAAGGACAGGAAACATTATTCAGCTACAGCCTTTCTTTCTTTCTTTCTTTCTTTCTTTCTTTCCTTCTTCCTTTCATATCAATTCTATTTGACTCAGTTTAGTTGAGTAGTACAACCCCAATTCCAGAAAAGTTGGGAAAGTGTGTAAAATGTAGTTAAATGTAAATAAAAACAGAATGCAATGATTTGCAAATCTCATAAACCCATATGTTATTCACAATAGAACATAGAAAACATATCAAATGTTTAAACTGAGTTAATTTACAATTTTAAGGTAATTTTGAATTTGATGGCACGTCTCAAAAAAGTTGGGACGGGGCAACAAAAGGCTGGAAAAGTAAGTGTTACTAAAAAGAAACAGCTGGAGCTTAATTGGCAACAGGTCAGTAACATGATTGGGCATAAAAATAGTATATTAGAGAGGCAGAGCCTTTCAGAAGAAAAGATGGCCAGAACTTCATCAATCTGCGAAAAACTGTATCTACAATTTGTGGAACAATTTCAGAATAATGTTCCTCAACATAAAATTGCAAAGACTATGAATATCTCATCATCTACAGTACATAATATCATAAAAAGATTCTAAGAGTCTGGAGAAATCTCTGTGCGCAAGGGACAAGGGTGAAAATCAATATCGCATGCCTGTGATTTTCGGGCCCTCAGGCGGCACTGCATTAAAAACAGGCATGATTCTGTAATGGAAATCACTGCATGGGCTCAGAAACACCTCCAGAACTCACTGTCTCTGAACACAGTTTGCCGTGCCATCCACAAATGCTGGGTAAAGCTCCATCATGCAAAGAAGAAGCCACATGTGAACGTGATCTAGAAACGCCGCCGTCTTCTCTGGGCCAAAGCTCATTTAAACTGAGGCAAAGTGGAAAACTGTTCTGTGGTCAGATGAATCGAATTTTAAATTCTTTTGGGAAACCATGGACGCCGCATCCTCTAAACTAAAGAGGACTAAAGAGGAGAGGGACTATCTGGCTTTTTATCAGCGCTCAGTTCAAAAGCCTGCATCTCTGATGGTATGGGTGTGCATTAGTGCCTATGGAACGGGCAGCTTGCACATCTGGAAAGGCACAAGCAGTGCTGAATGGTATATACAGGTTTTAGAGCAACATATGCTTTCATCCAGATTCCATCCCATCTTTACTTCTGAAAGACTCTACCTCTCTAAGATGCTCTTTTTTATATCCAATCATGTTGCTGACCTGTTGCCAATTAACCTAATTAGTAGCAAAATGTTCCTCCAGCTATTTATTTTTAGTAACACTTACCTTTCCAGCCTTTTGTTCCCATCGCCAATATTTTTGAGACATGTTGTGGCCATCAAATTCAAATTTACCTTATTTTTTTCTTAAAATAATACATTTCCTTAGTTTAAACATTTGATATGTAGTATGATAGTAGTAGTAGTAGTAGCAGTAGTAGTAGCAGTAGTAATAATAGTAGTAGTAGTAGTAGTAGTAGCAGTAGTAATAATAGTAGTAGTAGTAGTAGTAGTAGTAGTAGTAATAGTAATAGTGGTAGTGGTAGTAGTAGTAGTAGTAATAGTAGTAGTAGCAGTAGTAATAGTTGTAGTAGTAGTAGTAGTAGTAGTAGTAATAGTAATAGTGGTAGTGGTAGTAGTAGTAGTAGCAGTAGTAGTAGTAGTAGTAGTAATAGTTGTAGTAGTAGTAGTAGTAGCAGTAGTAGTAGTAGTAGTAGTAGTAGCAGTAGTAATAGTTGTAGTAGTAGTAGTAGTAGTAATAGTAGTAGTTGCAGTAGTAGTAATAGTAGTAGTAGTAGTAGTAATAGTAATAGTAGTAGTAGTATGTGCTTAAATATGCTTAAAAAAATTACATTTAGACTTTAGATTGTACCAAAGAGGTCACAAACTTTTGCTCCTATATATACCCTAGCATACACATAGACTCACAAAATTGTGAAAACACACACACACACACACACACACAGACACACACACATAAACAAACACACACACACACACACACACACACACACACACACACAGATTTCTTCCTGAATTTAATCTTTGTAATCTATGCATGTCTGGTCAAAACTCTGCCCCCAAACCTTGTGATTGGCTGCTGAAGTTGTGTTGATATGAGTGTGACATTACTGAAGATGAACATGTAGATCAGTAAAACAAACTTTTTGATGGACAGGGATGGACTATGGGAAGCCAAACAACTCAAAAGCTGGTCCAAACTCAGCTACTCGAAAGCACAGACCAAACATGTAGCGCAAATTCACTTGCATTCTTCCCCAAAATTCTACTCTAAAATACTTAGGTTACTGCTATCGACAGTTCCTATAACAGATGCCACACAGGGCTAGGAGAATACTCGAAACTATTTTAAAGAGTGCTAAAATTCTTAACAGAATTGATGACGCCCTTGAAAGAAACAATAATAGACACACCGAAGAAAACGGTTTACGAGCATAAGAACTTCACAGGTCTCACTGAAGTGTATTCATATTCAGATTGTTTCTCTTTAAAGAGCAGGAACACATAACTGTAAGCCTATTTGCATGGCTGTAAGTAATCAAATGATTATATATTTAGTCTATTCCAGTTTATTTTGAGCTGCGCCGTACGGTGAGTCGCACAGGTCTCATGACTCGTGCTGGAAGGTCCAAACTGGTACACTGTCTTGTGGCCCACGCATATCAGTTGGGCCACGTTATGCTCTTCAGTGGTTCATGCCACGCTACCCAGTTGGTCACGCAGGTATTTGGTCCACGCAGCGCAGTTCTTCTGAGTGACTCAATTTGGACCAGCTTTTGAGTTGTTCGGCTTCCCATAACGGGCTCATCACTGAAAAGAAAGGGTGGAGCTTGTAGGAGATAACAGACAGAAGGAAAGTTGTCTGTAAGTTGTCTGTTAGTCTAACATTTTTGGAAGGAGTCTCCAGTGTCAGCGCTTTGTAACAGTCAGAGGTAAAGCTATAACTTTAAGTTTTCTGACATCTTCAGTACAGAGGAGTTTAAACTTCGTAACATAACAAGGTAGGTTTTTTTTTCTCTTATTAATGTCGAGAGAGAGAAGAAGAGAGGCTGGTGAGGGAAGGACTGTTTATAGTGGCTATAACGTACATGAGAAAAGGGACTTGTTTCACCGACATACCACAACATGAAATGTAACTATAAATGACGTGTCATTCCCTAATAAAAAATAATAATTAAAAAAAAGTAGATCAGGATTAATTCACTTCACCACATTCACACTGAATGATGACGATGTAGTGCTGCTGATATTTCACTACACTCCTGTATGAAGTCAGCTCAAATCCAAGGTCACTATTAGAAAATAATCACTAACACTCAACAGGATTATCACTCAGTAACACACACACACACACACACACACACACACACACCCCAGTGGAACAGTCTCTGCATTACAGTAAAGGCCAGGAGCTAAACGGTGGAGATCTATAAATTGCGGTTCTTATTTTCTCTGTAATGAAAGTGGAGCTGCTGGCGGTTCTGGCAGCGTTTTATCCAAGCGCGGAAATCACTCACAGACTCGGAAAACGTTCCGTACGGTTCAATGCAGTGTCTGTGTTATTGTCACTGACTGTCTGAATTAGAGGCGCAGAAAAACTCTGAATAACGCTGACCTTCAGAGTCAGACCTGTTTCAGACGTCGTGTCTCCACTCACTCTTCACTCCAAACCTCTGCTCAAACGCACTGCGCTCTTATAAACAGGGTTCCACATGGGTTCTCTGGGTAATGGTTCTACTGGGAACATTTTTGATGTGTAGAGAAACACAATATACTGAATGGGATGGGTCTGTTATCTTTAAAGTACATCTTTATTTATCTGTATGTAATTCACGTCTGTGACTGTACAGGAAGTGACCTGGAGCAGATAAACACACCGCAGTGATTATAATTGTGTGTATAAATATACTCACAGCTCCATCACACACACACACACATGCACATACACACACACACACACACGTCTGTATCTTTCTGTGTGTATGTGTTTGTTTCTCTGCCTCTCTTTCTGTCTTTCTCTGTGTTTGCGTGTGTGCGTGTGTGTGTGTGTGTCATGCTGTTAGCAACATGTTTCCTGCAGCTCAAAACACCACAAAACACTGCAAGATGTTGGGAATTTGATCACCTTGTCACTGAACACACACACACACACACACACACACACACACACACACAGAGCTCTGTTCATACATACTCCTACATGTGCCCCTTATTAACAACACACCATCACACAATGAGTCTCATAATCTGTCCTGTTGTCCTCCAATGTCCTCCACCATGCCCACATCCAGAACACAGGACCACACACACACACACACACACACACACACATATACAGCGTTAAAAACCTAAATATCTAGGGTAAAATGTTTATCAATGGTGAAAGACAGACAAATGGAGAGAACAGAGTGGAGAAAGGAAGACAGTTAGCCAATAAGTGATTAAGTGATACAATAAAAGAGAGAGAGAGAGAGAGAGAGAGAGAGAGAGGAGAAACAGAAAGAGAGAAAGACAGAGAGGCAGTGATTAATTTTGAATTCTGATTAATTTAGAACTGAAAATAGAGCAAGGCAAAGAGAAAAACAGAGAGACAGACTCCAAGAGACAGACAATGAGAGAGAGAGAGAGAGAGAGAGAGAGAGAGAGAGAGAAAGGTAGACTGAAGGAGGGAGTAAGAGAGAGAAACAGACAGCCAGACAGACAACAACAGAAAGAGACAGATAATGAGATAGACAGAAAGGCAGAATGAAGGATGGAGTGAGAGTCAGACAGACAGAGACAGACAGAAAGAGAGAGAGAAAGACAGAGAGACAGAGAGAGAGAGAGAGAGAGAGAGATTTTGAAAGGTAAAGTTCTGCCCTCAGTCTAAACTCTCTCACAAACTAAAACAGATTTTCCTCTAGGATTGTCTTGAATTTGGCTCCTTTTATCTGTACCAGTTTCCTTGCTGATCAAAAGCATCTCCACAACCTGATGCTACCTCCACCATGCTTCCCAGTAGGGATGGTGTTCTCAGGGCTATGAGCAGTGTTTGAGCAGTGTTGAGTTTCCTCCAAAAGTAATGCTTTGTTGTGACGCCAAAACATTTTTGTTTTGTTTTGTTTTTTCAGTTCGCCATCAGACCAGAGAACATTTTTCCACATGTATGCTGAGCTTCCAAACAGGATTTCTTCCAGATTTGTTTCCCCAGAAATGTGTTTCTTCTCATCACTCAAGCTGTGTGGACTATCTAGGCTGTGGTTGTCCTGTGAACGGCTTCTCCTATCTGAGCTGTGCCTTTCTTCATCTCCTTCAGAGTTATCTTTGTCGTCTTATTGTTTCTCTGACTAATCCCCTCTTTACTCACTCACTGACTCACTGACAGGTGTATTTATATTGGGATCGCATGACACCTACACACAGGTCAGCTACATTCAGCTAATTCTGTGACTTCTGATGGCAGCAGAACTAATTTAGGGGGTGAATACTTATGCACACCCAATATTTTTGTGTAGGCTGATGGCAGAAAATCCCAACGAAGTCCATTTGAGTTCACTACAGATAAGTTCACTTATGCACAGCACTCACACTGTACACACACATAGCAGTTACGCAGTGAAGTCATCAGTCAGCGTGGATATTTATCTTTAGATCGACTCGGTTTCATTCAGCTGTGTTTCATTTCACTCTTGGCTATGCGTGGTGACCGCAGCTTTTCCGCTTTCAAACTTAACACACTACTTAATTTAGCGGGTTTCTGCGGCATTAACACCAACGTGTTGGTCGATATCATCCGATTTTTTTTTTCCCTACTGTGTCTGTCTCTGGTCTCTCATCATGTACATTTACACTCACTTCCTGTATGACATCATCGCCCCACTCCATCATTTCCTCTAACAAAGCAACCGATGCCAAAGTGTCGCAGTTAAAAATCACATTTCCTGCGTCCCAATTCACCTACTATCCGCCCTAAATAGTAGCCGAGGTTAGAATTAATGTGTGCCAAATGGTAGGATGTTGACACGAGGATCCCAGAGGTACCCAGATGAAGTGTGGATCCGTGGACACTTTTTCAGCTCCTTGCACACGGGAGGAAGAGCTTTGTGAAGGTTTGCGTCACCAAATTCAAGCATGCATTTTAGAGAGGTACAAATGAAATGTGCAGAAATAAATTAAATGATGTAGTATGCATTATATAAGGAATAATGAATGAAGAAAAGCTAAAATGCAACGTTTATGGTGCTAATTTGCAATTGTTTGTGGTGACAATGTGCGTTACACGACGTGTTAGTATGTCCCAGTACTTGCATACTCTTTTGCTAAACACTTAAAAGTATTTACTTTTCCTTCACAAAAAAGGATATATTTTTAGTGCATATATACAGTAAGTAGACGAATTGATACGCAGCTATCGTGATTGTAATTCTGGTATAGTCTGGAACCCATGTGTGAAGTCACACCGCTGACCTCATAACATCACGTGAACATCGCTGGGCAGTTGATGATTAGTGATGCGTCGTATCTTTACTCCTTCTGTTCAGGAAAACTTTGTTTCATTTGGACATAAAAGCAAAAGAATCCACCAGTGTTTCATTTATTAACACTCAACAAGTATAATCATTGATGTGGTAAATAAGGAGATGTTTATTTAATATTTAGGGAAGGAGTCACCAGTGTCAGCACTTTGTAACAGTCAGAGGTAAAGCTGGAACCATTTTCCGACTTTCCCCGACATTTTTCAGAACAGAGGAGTTTACACTTTGCCATTTCTCTGTAACTTGATAAGCCCAGTAACACACACACACACACACACACACACACACAAACAGTGTTTGCAATTCTATATTTTCTTTATTAAACATACACTTTTATTATTATTATTATTATTATTATTATTATTATTATTATTATTATTACTGTTGTTGTTGTTGTTTTACTGTGGAATTGATTATGGCATATCATTTGTGTGTGTGCGCGTGCGTGTGTGTGCGCGAGCGTGCGTGCGTGTGCGCGCGTGTGTATGTTGGTGTGTGCGCGCGCTTGCGTGTGGGTGTGCGCGTGCGTGCGTGTGTGTGTGTGTGTGTGTGTGCGTGCGTGCTTGTGTGTATGTGTGTCTGTGTGTGCGTGTGTGTGTGTCTGTGTGTTTGTGCGTGTGTGTGTGTGTGTGTGTGCGTGTGTGTGTTTGTGTGTGCGTGTGTGTGTGTGTCTGTGTGTTTGTGCGTGTGTGTGTGTGTGTATGTGTGTGCGTGTATGTGTGTGTGTTTGTGTGTGCGCGTGTGTGTGCGTGCGTGTGTGTTTGTGTGTTTGTGTGTGATTGATTACAGCTCAGTGTCAGATAGATGCACTGATAATCTGCTAATCTCACTCATTCATCTTCATTCATCTTCTTCTTTCAAGACTGTCAATGCTCTCTCTCTCTCTCACACACACACACAAACACACACACATGCACACACATGCACAGTTGATACTAAGCCTCAAAGTGCTGATTGCATACATGCATGCCTCAGGGTCATTTATTTACACATTTCATAGTCAGGAACACACACACACATGCACATGAAATACACACATTTGAATACATAATGTTTAGAAATGTGTGTATTTCACAGAACGGCCGTGATGTAGCCGTAGGCACAAGAACACAGGTAGTCACTTACCTTACACTTCAGACACAATATGGCCAAATATTTTTGTTTCTTTTAGCTCTGTCAGTGAAAATAGTTCCCAGAGTAACTATGTTGAGAATTTGTAGAACCTGATCTGATAACTTGTAGCATAAAATGTGCACTTGTATTTTCACTGTGAGAACTTGGAAAAGAAACATCTTAACTTGCATGTTGAAATTTTCACTCGCAGAAAATATGTGAAGATTTTTATTCTAAATAATCACAGGCACAGGCACTACAGACAGCACAGATGGATACAGAAGGTGCAGGTACTACAGACAGTACAGATGGATACAGAAGGCTCAGGCACTACAGACAGTACAGATGACACTGACAGGCACAAGCAGTACAAATGGTACAGATGGGTACAGACAGTAAAGACAGTTACAGACAACAAAAATGGGCACAGGAAGTACAGAAAATAAAGATGGGTACAGACGACAAAGATGGGCACAGGCAATACAGACAGTACAGACAACATAGACGGAGACAGGAAGTTCAGACAGTACCAACGGTACAGGCTGTGCAGATAGTATAGATGGATGACACAGATACAGACGTGAGACAGTGGTCAGTACAGTGGTGAATTTCTGTTCTCACAGCGAGAGGAAATGTTGAAACGTGGAATTATCATCCTGTCACTGCTTTCCTCAAAGTTCTTCTGAGTGAATCAACATTTCCTAAATCCATCTTACACATGTAGCAGTCATAAATCATACACACACACATACACACACACACACACACACACACACACACACACACACACAAGAAAGAGTTTATCGTTTATCGATGTGAGAGGGTTTATATGATGTAAACGGTGGTGAGAGTGAGTGAGTGAATCCAGATGTGTAATGTGAGCAGCAGTGAACTTACTGTTCAGTGGAAAGTTAGCGTAGCGTAGCGCTGTGCTGCGCTCTGTAAAATCAGCTAAAAGAGTCATGACAGAAAGTAAAAAGGTTTTTTTTACTGGAACATAAATGAAGTAAAGCGCTCTGGACTTCATGCTGTCAGTGAGGGAGATTAATAAACCTCAAAACATCAGAGATACACAGAGAAGAGTCGCTAGCAAAGAGAATCGCAGAGCTGCTATCTGCTAACTAGCAAGTGAGCTAGTGCTCTACACACTCTACACACTCAGCTGAATCCAGACCTATAGCTTAGTGGTATAGATAGTGTAGCAGTGCATTGTGGGTAATAATCCCCTCTCTGTCACAATATATGAGCTAGTAATGCACACTACATATACAACTGAATCTTTTTAAATGACTCTTTGAAATTATCTGACTCTCCTGGATCACTCATCTGAAAGATTCATTCATCAAACTTCCATCAAATATTTAATTAAGATGTATGTTATGTTAGCAAGAGTAGGACATGTGTTCCAAACACTGAACTCGCCATAATCCCTATTCCCTACACTGGTAAATCATGATTCAAGTTTGACGTTTATTTGTCATGTGCACAAAATATCAGGGCCAAATTGTGATGGCTAGACGACCGGGTCAGAGAATCTCCAAAACAGCCGGTCTTGTGGAGTGTTCCCGGTATGCAGTGGTTAATACCTACCAAAATTGTCAAAGGAAGGACAACTGGTGATCCAGGGACAGGGTCAGTGACGGGGAGCTAAGGCTAGCCCATCTGGTCCGATCCCTCAGAAGAGCTACTGTAGCATAAATTGCTGAAAAAGTTCATGATAGAAAGGTGTCAGAACACACAGTGCATCACAGCTTGCTGTGTATGGGGCTGCATAGCTGCAGACCGGTCAGAGTGCCCATGCTGACCCCTGTCTACCACCGAAAGCACCTACAACGGGTACATGAGCATCAGTACTGGACCAGGGAGCAGTGTAAGAAGGTGGACTGATCTGATAAATCACATTTTCTTTTACATCATGTGGACGGCTGGGTGAGTGTGTGTGTGTGTGTGTGTGTGTGTGTGTGTGTGTGTGTGTGTATGTATGTCACTTATCTGGAGAAGAGATGGCACCAGGATGCACTATGTGAAGAAAGCAAGCATGTGGAGGCAGTATGATGCTCTGGCAGTGTTCTGCTGGGAAACCTTGGGTCTTGGCATTCATGTGGATGTTACTTTGACACGTACCACCTACATACAGTAAACATTGGTGCAGACCAAGTACACTTCTTCATAGCAACAGTATGTGGCCTCTTTCAGCAGGATAATGCGTCCTGCCACACTGCAAAAATTGTTCAGGAAGGCTTTGAGGAACATGACAAAGAGTTCAAGGTGTTGACCTGGCTCCAAATTCCCCAGATCTCAATCCCATCGAGCATCTCTGGGATGTGCTGGACAAACAAGTCACAAAAAAACATAAAAAGCATTTTCCTGGAGCTCTCACCAAGGCAGCATCTTGCCGCGCACCAGAACCAGATCTATTTGCCCTAAGTAATGTACTAATGTACACTAATGTGCCCTAAAAAAGGGACCTAACACTAAATGGAGTACACTAAAGTTGAGCTCAGGAACATGACTCACTAATTACAGGGTCGTTTTAATCATTTTTCAGTAATTTACTGAGACGTCTGAGGGAAATGCTGATGTTCTAGATGGTTCTCACTCATTTGCGCTCTCGCTGTGACTTTACACTGTGTGTATGTCATAAACTCTTACACCAAATGCCTCAAGAATAAAGTTAAGAGCTGCGTATTGAGATTTAGAGAAGAAGAAATACAGAAAAACACCGACATGGAGGAAAGAGCTAAACGTTCAAGTGCTAAATGTGAGGATTAATGCAGTATGTGTGGAATGACGGTGAGGTGGATTGCACTTGAATACAACGTGTACACCCAGATCTGATACTACGTCTGCATTCTTAGTGCAGTTCGTACTGCTGGTGTGGTGGATTCAGATGCAGTACAGACGGCGGAAAAAAAATAGCTAAATTAAACTACAAACAGTGTTATCGAATAGAAAATTCCAGAGCACAACGTAACGACCTGATCGGCTGTCACGACGAATATTCAAAACACATGCAAAACACACACAACAGACATGTGTAAGTTCACAATGTGATGTTTTCCAAAAATATGTGGTCTGCACTTATATAGCACTTTTTTAACCTTAGCGGTTCTACAACGCGCTTTACACTGGTTCTCATTCACCCATTCACACACACACACACACACACACACACACACACACACACCAGTGGTAGCAGAGCTGCCATGCAAGGTGCTAACTTGCCATTGGGAGCAACTTGGGGTTCAGTGTCTTGCCCAAGGACACTTCAGCATGTGGAGTCAATCGAAGCACCAACCTTGAGATTAGTGGACAACCCGCTCTACCACCTGAGCCACAGCCGCTTATGCATTAAGTTTTATCTTCAGTGACACAAAAGGCCATTTTCATGTGGATGGGTGGTCAAAGCACAGAGAAATAACTACATTTTCACAAAAGATCCAGATGGGCGTAGCCCAAGTCAATAGTTAGCTTACGCTTAACATTCCTATTTTCAGTTGCCTAGCAGCAGTGTTCTCCCAGCTTTAACTGCTTAAACAGTAAATCGTGCGTTTTCATAAATGCTTCAAGAGTTCCATCGGAATGTGGCAGTTACATTCTAGAACATCTCAGAACCTCACCATGTTCTAAACACCCAGTTCTGTTACTGAGCTGATGATGATGATGATGATGACTGGTGAGATGAAGAGAAGGCAATTTAGGTATCATCATTACAGCTATGAAAATCAAGAGCGGTGAATCAAGGAACACAGAAAAATGATTCGCGAGTCATTCAGCAGCAGTGTGTAATGTTCACACACACATGGCCAAACGAAACTGATGACAGCATGTGTGCACTGTAAAGCAACACACACACACACACACACACACACCCACACACACACACACATATTTCTGGGAAAAAGTGTTTCATGGAGCATTTGAAACAAGTTTTGTCAGAAGTGTTTTTTAGGGTTCATTCTGATAGTTTCCTGGACGTTACTGTGATAGCGCCTCTGAAACATCTCAAACATAATTAAACACGCACACACGCACACACACTGAATAACTGCACAGATTATCAAGCTCAATTTAGCCGCCACTGCTCATTAACCGCACGCTGCGTTTATAGCCAGAACAATCTCGCCTTATTCTCTTTTTCCAACCAGATTATTTAATGTACTTTTCTGCGCTGTGTGTGTGTGTGTGTGTGTGTGTGTGTGTGAGAGAGAGAGAGAGAGAGAGAGAGAGAGAGAGAGTCTGTAAGGCAGCCAGCAGTGATATAAATCTGTGAAAGTGTAAAAACATGCAGTCGTGTCGCCTGACTCAGGATCTGCACCGTCTCCATTGAAATGTTTCTCATACTTTAAGAAAACAGGATTAAAATGTCGTTCCTGTCAGTCGCTGTTCTGGTAGTGATGATGTCATCAGTCATTTCAGTTTAATGTAATGGAAAACTATGGAAATGTACATTTCTATTGTTATGTTTTTGGTCAAGCTCTTCTTTTAATTCTGTGTGGTTTTGTCATTATCGTGTGTTTGCAGTGCATGAGAATGGTTACACAATAGAACAATTTCCTGAACTGTGTGTGAATAAATGAGTGTGTGGTTAGGGGAGGGGGGGGGGGGGTCAAATCTGACACTGGATTAACACTCCGGATGCTTCTACTTAAGCAATTACTTAACTGAAGTGTGCATTAGGGGGCCTGCGAGTGAGGAAGTGTGTGTGTTTGTGTGTGTGTGTGTGTGTGTTACTGGGTGATAATCCTGTTGAGTGTTAGTGATTATTTTCTCATAGTGACCTTGGATTTGAGCTGACTTCATACAGGAGTGGAGTGAAATAATGTGAGGTGAAGTGAATTAATCCTGATCTACCTTTTTTTTATTGATTAAAGAATGACGCATCATACTTTTCCTTGCTCACATATGGGACACACACACATACACACACCCTGGGGAATCACTCCCAGACATTTGACCTTTGACCTCTGACTCAGTGTGACCCTGACCCTGGAGCACAGGATTCGGAGCGCTGATGAAAATCACATTTATCTCCAAACGTCTCGGCCGGGTCACGCCATCAACATGCAGCACACATGCTACAGCCCAACACACATGTTTCGCCTGTTCCACTTTCCCATCATGCCCTGCTCTCACACACCACACTGCACTCAGCTTTTTTACTGATCGAGTTCACAACCTCTCCTGTTTAGCCACTTTTCCACTACACGGTATGAATCGACTCGTCTCAGCTCAGCTCACGTTAGGTTTCTGAGCTTGCTTTTCCACTGCATTTTAGTGCTGCTTCAACGTGGGTGCCGTCTTCCACTCACCTTCACGCAGGAATAATGTTATATTATCAAAGCCCTGTACAAATACACTGTCAGGCCGAATTCCAAATGCCTTTCTTGTTCTCTGAACATGGACCCTATTAAGGATGTAAAATAATGGCGTTCTAGACCCTACGTAGTGCTCGATATGACTAAGTTAGATTCAGCTGCAACAGGAGTGACTTCGATAAACGCCTGTTTGGAAATCGGTAACAAGCGAGATGTAAAAATCTAAGGCAGAATCCTTTGTTGTAATTTTATCTGTATCAAGATAAATGATACATCATTTTTGATTAATAGAATATTACCATACACAAAGCATGTATTAAATGACACATTTATTCAGACACAATACAGAACCACTTGTTAAGGAGAATTCCCTACTCCCTCAGTGCGTGGCTTACATTTAATATTGTCTTGGCTCACTTGGAACCTCAACCGAGGTGGTATTAAAAACAGTACCAGGTACGATCCACAGTGGAAAGCCCCCAAAAAGTGAGCAGAGTTGAGCTGTACCATGCAGTGGAAAAGTACCATATCACTCCCTCTTTATCTCTTCATTTTCATCACTCTTTCCTGCTTCTTTTCATCTCTTCATTATGACTTCCATATCCTCTTCTCTTTTTCTTAAATTCCTCCTTCCTTCCATTGGTTGATCCCTTTTTCTTTTCCCCTTTTCCTTCAACCTTTCACCTCCTCTCCTTTATCTTTTCTGCTCTTCTTTCATTCATCTCATCTTATAATTCCTTTATTTCTTCATCCGTTTATCTCTTCCTTCCGAGCTCATGAAGATTCAGTCGCATGACCTGTAGATGAGACTTGTGCATCCTACAGTGTGTGTTCCAATTCTGTCACTGAATCACTCACTGATTCATTCACTGATTCACTCACCAAATCCCTCACTGAATCACTTACTGATTCACTCACCATATCACTCAGTGAATCATTCACCAAATCACTCACCAAATTACTCACTGAATCACTCACCGATTCACTCACCAAATCACTCACTGAATCACTCACTGATTCACTCACTGATTCACTCACTGAATCACACAGTGAATCACTGAAATTGCTCCTAAATTGTTGTGGTATAAGAGGAACTTGATTTGTTATTTCCGAATGTTACAATGCTATAATAAACGTTTCAACAAATCTGAGCTTTTGGGTCAGAGTTCTCTCACACACACACACACACACACACACACACACACACACACGTATACTCTGTGTGTGGGGCAGCTGTGTCTCAGGTGGTAGAGTGGATTGTCCACTAACTGTAGGGTTGGCGGTTTGATTCCCGGCCCACATGACTCCACATGCTGAAGTGTCCTTGGGCAAGACACTGAACCCCAAGTTGCTCCCGATGGCAAGTTAGCGCTTGCATGGCAGCTCTGCTACCATTAGTGTGTGAGTGTGTGAATGGGTGAGTGAGACACAGTGTAAAGCGCTTCGGATAAAAGTGCTATATAAGTGTGCTATTTACCATTTACACTCTGGACTGGGTTTTTAGTGAGTTCTGTGATTTTGGTGCTCAGCGTCTCGGTTCTACTTGGCGCCTCTGTTCTGCTCAGCCGTGAAGCAGCGTCTTGGAGTTTCCGCTCTTTTCCCGTAAACACTTTTGTGTAATTCAGGTGATTTAAAGTCTGCACATGATCGTCTACAGATAAAAACAAATCAACAACGCTGGCTATTTTTGGGCCATCAAGCATTCCTGACCCACTGTTTTACACACACACTCACACACACACACACACACACACACACACTTTCACAATTTTGTGAAATATGCTGCTCAGTTTTGAATGTTTTCTCATCTTTAATAAGTGACTAATATTTCATCATCAGATGATAACGAGAGTTTATGACAGAACAGTGACGAGGACAGAAATATTGTTGTACTGTTTATAAATCCAGCTGTAGATCTTTGTGTCAGTATTTAAAACAGCACTTATTTATTTATTAATTGTGTTTTTGTGTCTACAATCATTTACACAATTAATTACACACTTAATTTGTGCATTTGTGTTCTGATATGCTCCTATATGAAGTTTCTTTCTTTCTTTCTTTCTTTCTTTCTTTCTTTCTGATGTCTGCATATGTATATGTTTATGGACCTCTGTAAGGATATTATGATATTGTTATTGTTAGCTCTTTAA
>NC_071264.1:22143507-22183507 GCF_023375685.1 Ictalurus furcatus
CAAGCCACCTCCTGGCATATTTTTGGGAGGTGGGAGGAAACCAAAGAACCCAGTGGAAACCCACACATACATGGGGAGAACATTTGAAACTATAAAACTCAGGATCAGACCAGGGAGTATGATCGATCGGAGTGCTAGCTCAGTAGTGAAGGATCTGCACTATGGACCAGAAGATTGAGTTGGCAAAAACCATAACACCCTCCTTTGCACAGTTTTTCTGTCTGGTTCCACCTAGCAGCTTAAAGTGGCTTTAGTTTGCCTCTATGCTCAGACTGAAAAGTTGTAGGGAGAATAACAGATGGTTTTCTGTTCAGTTTTCCATTAATGCTCCAAGTCAAGCCCCTTTTTGAAATCAAGAATCATTAACCATCCAAAAGTACCCTTGAGGAGCCTTATTTATTTATTTATTTAGCTTGGGTATGTTTAGAGCTGCCTCTCTTATTAGTTCCTTTGAATAAGTATGTTTGGTAAAAGTCTGATTTAATCATTATAAAGCAGTAACTCTATGTGAATTTATAATGGTTTCATATTGTATTTTCTCATTGTTCTAGCATTAGCACCAAAACAAACCCAGACAAATGAAAGAGGGTGGTACCCGTTTATGAAAGGACAAGGCATCAGCACTGGCTCTGGCTAGAAAAAAAAAACAAAAACAAAATCAACAGCTCAGGCTTATGTAATGTTTTGTGCTTTCCGCAGTCTCGGGATCATATTGTGAAGCAGTGGAAATTAAACACAAAATGCAATACAGCAGGTCAGCAAGTTCCAACAACCACAGATGTTTCCAGATTTGACATGACTCTCCAACACGATGTAACCCTGAACAGCACTCTCTCTCTCTCTCTCTCCCCCAACCAGTCCAAGGATGTTATATCCACCATGTCATGTTCTTGGTTTAGAACTTAAACAAGTAATATCAGTAAAGGAGAACCTTATTCTGAGAATCAGCAATGGTACTGATTCTCTACACCTCATCCTGCTCACAATGTAGCTGGCAAACCACGACTAACAATAGCCAAATCAGCAACAAGCCCCCATATTGCACAATAACACAATGCTCTTGTGCAACAAGAAGGTGTGACTCAAACACAATACAAGCAGCGACAGTTTCAAAGAATGGGATGTTCCAAAACAGTACATTTTGATTAACTACATAAAGCTGAAATTGTTGAATAATTGTGAAGCCATGAGGACTTCAAAACCCTTAAAATCTGGTTGGTACAAAATATAATTAGATAACCAGAACCAGTTTTAAAATTTAAAAAAAAATTCCCATAGCCTTTTGGCATCAGAATTATTCAGCAATTTCAGCTTTATATATACTCAGCAAAAAAAGAAACGTCCCTTTTCTCAGGAGACTGTATTTTAAAGATAATTTTGTAAAATCCAAATAAGCTTTACAGATCTTTATTGGAAAGGGTTTAAACAATGTTTTTCATGCTTGTTCAATGAACCATAAACAATTATTACACATGCACCTGTGGAACAGTCCTTAAGACACGAACAGTTTACAGGCGGTAGGCGATTAAAGTCACAGTTACAATAACTTGGACACTAAAGATACCTTTCTACTGACTCTGAAAAACACCAGAAGAAAGATGTCTAGGGTTCCTGCTCACCTGTGTGAACATGCCATAGACCTGCTGCAGGGAGGCATGAGGACTGCAGATGTGTTCAGAGCAATAAACTGCAATGTCTGTAATGTAAGACGCATAAGACAGTGCTACAGGGAGACAGGAAGGACAGCTGATCGTCCTTGCAGTGGAAAATTACATGTAACCATGTGTTCCCCCCAGACGTGATGGAGAACTTGCGAATGCCTAGGCGGAAGAGTGGAGAAACATCTCACAGCAAGAACTGACAAATCTGGTGCAGTCCATGAGGATGAGATGCACTGTAGTACTTAAAGCAGCTGGAGGACACCATATACTGACCGTTACTTTTAATATTGACCCCCCTTTGTTCAGGGAATCATTATTCCATTTCTGTTCATTAAATGGCTGTGAAACTTGTTCAGCTTATGTCTCAGTTGTTGAATGTTTTTATGCTAATACAAATATTAACCCATGTTAAGAAATTTGCTGGAAAGAAAAGCAGTTTAATGTGAGATGACTTTTTATTTTTTTTGCTGAGTGTAGTTAATCGAAATTTACTCTTTTGGAACATCCCATTCTTTGAAACTGGTCAGAGCCACTGATTATTTTCCTATTAAAACATGCCTCATTGTGGTTTATACCACAAACATTAGGGATTAATTAATTACTTGATTAATTAAAGAACACCCCACTACTTTTTATTCTTCTATAGTTTCACTAAATGTTATGGAACACCTGCGAAAGAAGTTGTCACTTTTCTTCTAGCAGCTACAAACAGTTGTCCCCACACCAGCCTCTTTCTTTTCCTCTCTTGAAAGTTAAAACAAAAATGCAGCTTATCCTGTTACTGACTAACCATGGAGCAAAAAGCTCTGCCTCCTGAAAGCTTTTGCCTAAAAACTGTTACAAGGCGCTAGAACTGGGTACTCCTTCCATAAATGTTCAACTTCTTCTCACAGAAAACTTACGTATCAACAATTACACACTTTAATAATAAATAAATAAATCTGTTTATGTGGAGCATCTGCCATACAAGCACATGTATAAGCTGTTACCATAGAAACGATAACATGTTCATATCATTATAGTTTAATATAAACCTGTGATTTGCCTTGTAGCCAGAAGTACTGTCAGAGCTGCTGTGAGAGAAAATGATTCAGTATCATCTGGCCAATCAGCCATGTTGTGGTATAACTCTAGGTAGTGTATTGCTTTGTAACACTGCCACATGATTTTCCCCAACTGAAGCATTTTATATGCAAGCCACATTGACTGGAGAGGCTTATTCACCATTCTTCCAGACTGTTTCCAAATCCCAAGAGTGCGAAACGTGGCTAAATTCAAGCCTATGAAAAGAGATGGAAGGTTTTGTGAGAAGGAGGACTGTCAAACTTTAAATAGCCCTTTTTCGTATTTGCTTGGCATGCTTGCTGGTTACCACTGCCTGCTAACAGACTACTGGCAAGCTTCCCTTGTTGGCGATCTCTTAAAAGTGCAAGCCCTGTGAAATCGTTTAATTAGGACTCTTGATCAAGATTCCCTTGGTCAGTTTGCTCCATGAAACAGGCTTTTTATGGAGTCTCGTGCTGACTGCTGTTACTTACAGTGAGGGAAAGAAGTATTTGATCCCCTGCTGATTTTGTACGTTTGCCCACTGACAAAGAAATGATCAGTCTATAATTTTAATGGTAGATTTATTTGAACAGTGAGAGACAGAATAACAACAAGAAAATCCAGAAAAACGCATGTCAAAAATGTTATAAGTTGATTTGCATTTTAATGAGGGAAATAAGTATTTGACCCCCTCACAATCAGAAAGATTTCTGGCTCCCAGGTGTCTTTTATACAGGTAACGAGCTGAGATTAGGAGCACACTCTTAAAGGGAGTGCTCCTAATCTCAGCTTGTTACCTGTATAAAAGACACCTGTCCACAGAAGCAATCAATCAATCAGATTCCAAACTCTCCACCATGGCCAAGACCAAAGAGCTCTCCAAGGATGTCAGGGACAAGATTGTAGACCTACACAAGTCTGGAATGGGCTACAAGACCATTGCCAAGCAGCTTGGTGAGAAGGTGACAACAGTTGGTGCGATTATTCGCAAATGGAAGAAACACAAAAGAACTGTCAATCTCCCTCGACCTGGGGCTCCATGCAAGATCTCACCTCGTGGAGTTGCAATGATCATGAGAACAGTGAGGAATCAGCCCAGAACTACACGGGAGGATCTTTCAATGATCTCAAGGCAGCTGGGACCATAGTCACCAAGAAAACAATTGGTAACACACTACACCATGAAGGACTGAAATCCTGCAGTGCCCGCAAGGTCCCCCTGCTCAAGAAAGCACATATACATGCCCATCTGAAGTTTGCCAATGAACATCTGAATGATTCAGAGGACAACTGGGTGAAAGTGTTGTGGTCAGATGAGACCAAAATGGAGCTCTTTGGCATCAACTCAACTCGCCGTGTTTGGAGGAGGAGGAATGCTGCCTATGACCCCAAGAACACCATCCCCACCGTCAAACATGGAGGTGGAAACATTATGCTTTGGGGGTGTTTTTCTGCTAAGGGGACAGGACAACTTCACCGCATCAAAGGGACGATGGACGGGGCCATATACCGTCAAATCCAGGGTGAGAACCTCCTTCCCTCAGCCAGGGCATTGAAAATGGGTCGTGGATGGGTATGACAATGACCCAAAATACACGGCCAAGGCAACAAAGGAGTGGCTCAAGAAGAAGCACATTAAGGTACTGGAGTGGCCTAGCCAGTCTCCAGACCTTAATCCCATAGAAAATCTGTGGAGGGAGCTGAAGGTTCGAGTTGCCAAACGTCAGCCTCGAAACCTTAATGACTTGGAGAAGATCTGCAAAGAGGAGTGGGACAAAATCCCTCCTGAGATGTGTGCAAACCTAGTGGCCAACTACAAGAAACGTCTGACCTCTGTGATTGCCAACAAGGGTTTTGCCACCAAGTACTAGGTCATGTTTTGCAGAGGGGTCAAATAGATATTTCACTCATTAAAATGCAAATCAATTTATAACATTTTTGACATGCGTTTTTCCTGGATTTTCTTGTTGTTATTCTGTCTCTCACTGTTCAAATAAATCTACCATTAAAATTATAGACTGATCATTTCTTTGTCAGTGGGCAAACGTACAAAATCAGCAGGGGATCAAATACTTTTTTCCCCTCACTGTAGATATTCTAGACAGCAGGGGCTGAAAGATTTGAACAAACAGATGTATAGTTTAAAAAGAAAGACTACCAAATACTATACACAAAGGTTTTAATCAATGAGCCAAAACAGTGTCTCTGAAGTTAGTTTTAGTTGGGACTTGAGATACGAGGCTAATTTAGTTAACAAGTTAGAAAAGCTTATGGCCCACAGTTAAGTGACCTACACTGAAGCAGACTTTGAAAACAGTAAGTCTTGACTGACCAGTTGTATTTTGGATAAGGGGGAAATTAGGGGAGAAAAGTACCCGGGGGGTAAACATTAGCTAGCTCACTAAGCTTCAGTGTGCTCCCCAGTCTCTTGCTTTGGTTGCCTGGAAACATCTCTCACTAGCCTAAAATTTGCAGTTAACATAATATAATGAGTGAACTATTTTTCTAGTCAAGTGCATGAACATGGACATGGATAATGGAACAATTATATGATTATCTACTTCTTCTAAGAAAGTGTCTGATCTAGTACCTGATGTGTTTGCCATGTCAACAAAACAGCACTGAAGTGTATTGCACCATCGTGAAGGGCATTTTGTTTGATCATAACCTACATACACTAAATGGACAAAGGTTTGTGGACACCTGACCATCACACCCATATGTGGTTCTTCCCCAAACTGTTGCCACAAAGTTGCAAAACACACAACTGTATAGTATGCCTTTGAATACTGTAGCATCACAATTTCTCTTCACTGGAACTAAACGGCCCCAAACATGTTCCTGCATGACACTGTCCCAAGCACAAAGAGAGCTCCATGAAGACATGGCTGGAGCTGGAATGGAAGAACTCGTTTGGCCTGCACAGAGCCCTGATGTCACTAATGCTTTTGCAGCTCAATGAGCAAATGTCCAGTCATGCTCCAAAATCTAGGGGAAAGCCTTCACAGAAAAGTGGAGGTTTTTATAACAGCAAAAAGGGACTAAATCTGGAATGGGATGTTCAAAAAGCACATATGGGTGTGATGGTCAGATGTCCACAAACTTTTGGCCATATACATCAATCAGCCTTAACATTAAAAGCACCTGCCTAATATTGTGAAGGTTCCCCTTGTGCTACTGAAACAGGAGGCTTGGACTCCACAAAACCTCTGAAGGTGTGTTGTGGTATCTGGCACCAAAAGGTTAGCAGTAGATCTTTTAAGTCCTGTAAGATGTGAGGTGGGGCCTCCATGGATTGGACTTGTCAAGCACATCCCACAGATGCTTGATCAGATTGAGATCTGGGCAATTTGGAAGTCAACACCTTATACGCTTCGTCATGTTCCTTGGACCATTCCTAAAAAATTTTTGCAGTGTGCATTATCTTGCTGACCGAGGCCACTGCTGTTAGGGACACACCGTTGCCATGATGGGGTGTACTTTGTCTACAATAATTTTTTAGGTAGGTGGTAAGTGTCAAAGCAACATCCATATGCCAAGACCAAGGTTTCCCCAGCAGAACACTGCCCAGAGGTTCTTCCATTCCTGGTGCCATCTCTTCCCAAGGTAAGCAACACACATGCACCCGGCCATACATATGATGTAAAAGAAAACATGATTCATCAGACCAGGCCACCTTCTTCCATTGCTCCATGGTCCAGTTCTGATGCTCACGTGCCCATTGTAGGTGTTTTCGGCATTAGATCGTATGGGCACTCTGACCGGTCGGCAGCTATGCAGCCCCAACCGCAGCAAGCTGTGATGCACTGTGTTCCGACACCTTTCTATCATGGCCAGCATTAACTTGATCAGCAATCTGTGCTATAGTAACTCTTCTGTGGGATGGGACCAGACGTGCTAGCCTTCGCTCCCCATATGCATCATTGACCCTGTCTCCGATTCACTGGTTAGCCTTCTTTGGATCACTTTTGGTAGGTACTGACCACTGTATACAAAGAACACCCGACAAGGCCTGCCGTTTTGGAGATGCCCTGACCCAGTTGTCTAGCCATCACAATTTGGCCCTCATCAATCACTCAGTTCCTTACAGTTGCTCATTTCTCCTGCTTCAAACACATCAACTTTAGGAACTGACTGTTCATTTGCTGCCTAATGTATCCCACCCCTTGACAGGTGCCATTGTAATGAGATAATGTTAATTCACTTCACCAATGTTCTGGCTGATTGGTGTAGCATACCAAACAAAAATGTTGTTTTGCAAAGACAAGTGTTTGTAGTTTACTTGTCTGCTGGGCAACTATGATGGGGGGGAGCCCTAACTGCTGAAATTGGTACAGTTTCTTAGTGGTTAGCACGGTTGCCTCACATCTCCGGGGTTGGGGGTTCGAATCCCGCCTCCGCCCCATGTGCGTGGAGTTTGCATGTTCCTCCCCCAATCCAAAGACACATGTTGTAGGTTGATTGGCATTTCCAAATAGTTCGTTGTGCGCATGTGTGTGCAATTATGCCCCGTGATTGGTTGGCACCCTGTTCAGGGTGTCCCCCACCTTCTGCCCCAAGTTCCTTGGGATAGGCTCCCAGTTCCTCTGTGTAGGATAAGAGGTATGGAAAATAGATCGATGGAACTACTGAAATCTGCTTGCCCAGGCTAATGAATTTTCAATCCCTGAGAACTATTACATTAAATGCTGCAGATACTTGATATCACAGTTAAACAAAATACAAAGACAAGCTTTAACAAACTTTTTTCCATTTATTAATATATAACCTTTTTCCCAGTTGGACGGGGGCTAACTGAACAGAAGTACAAAATAAGCACCAGACAGATGGTGGGTCTAACATTGTGGAAGAGCAGTCCATGAGTCCCAAAGGTGAGATGGTTGGAAACACTCCCCCTACCTCCAAACAGCATGGCTCGCACCATGGAGGAATGATCGATTAAGGTCCTGCAGATTGCTTTACAACATTAAAGGTCTAACAAGAAAAAAAAAAACCCCCAACAAAAAACGGTGTGCAGATTTGGTGAGACATTTTGAAAAAACAAAAACAAAAAAAACCACTCTGTGACTATTTCTACATGACTAGGTAATAAGTTGTGGGAGCATTGTAAATAATCCAACGTCAGTACCTCATTCCTAATGTTCATGACTGTGCTACTGCCAGCATACATAACATACGCGCACACACACGCGCGCACACACACACACACACACACACACACACACAAACACCTACAGCAACTGTGCAAAAAATCTTTGGTAACCAAATTAATTGAGTAACAGAAAAACAAATGAACAACTCGATGATTGAGATGGATCAATCGAATACAATCTAATATACACAACGGCAGTCTGATAGCGCTACACGAGACTGCATATTCAATAAATTAGACAGCGGGAATGAGTTGGAAAGTCAAAATCTAGAGCCAGCAGTTCTGTTCACACAAGTCAAAATTCATGAAATGAAAAACAAAAACAAACAAACAAAAAAAAACAACAAACAGTGTCATTGCAGAAAATAAAAATAGGGATCAACAGAAATGCAGACATAGTTTATGGCCCTTAATTGCAATAATTTAGTTATTTTGTTAGCTTTTCCAACAAACACTTGTTTGTGAGGCTTCCTGTAAACATTCACAAATAATACATTAAATTGTTCCTCAACACCACGTTTGCACATCTGAAGTCAGACCCTCATTAAAGCGAGTCTCTCCTCTCTCTCTCACACACACTCACTGTAATTGATGTGCACATCACTGAGGTACACAGTATACTTCGCGTCCTCACACGAGGTGCCATAAATACAATGCTGCTTTTTTTTGGGTTTGTGAAAGAAAAACACACTTTGATGTTCCAACACTTGAGGGTCCATTTTATAACCAATTTCTGGCACTGATAATGTCTTTGCGCTTGTTTTTTTTGTTTGGTGTATACTTTATAAAAGGAGTTATTTCAAAATATATCCACAGAAGTCTGTTTTTTTTAATGAAAAAATAAATTAGGTAGCTGAAAACACCATAAAGAGGAAGACAGGCAGGTAGAGGTCCTTGCTTGCAGGGCCTATGCTGTCCTCATTGAGCCATTGTTTGAACTAGAGATTCGTCGGAAGCCATGGTCATTCTTCTCCAGCCACAGCTCAGCCAGCTGCTGTGTCGAACCATGGGATGAAGCTTTGGAACCCAGGCACATTTTGTACTGTTTGGGATCTAAGTTGGGGTCACATATGACAGGGTGATGTATGTGCACTATGCCAGTGTCTGTGCTCCTGAACAGTTTAATACCCGACTGGACAAATTTGTTAAAGAGGTCCACATCTTCCATTCCCCACCCTTGGATGGAGACGTCAAAGCCACCTGCTTTAACTAGGTCACCTTTGTACACGCAGACAATGCCGAAGCCAAAGTGTCTCCACAAGCCTGTTTTGGAAGTGAACACATAGTGGTTGTTGCTTGGTACTTTTCCCGCGTAGACAACCTTTGGGTCGTACTGGCTAAAGATGATTGGAAAGTAGGTCTGTTCTCCTAATACGGTGTTCGCGCGACAACGCTTGAGGAAATCGGCTGTAAACAGTAAGTCCACGTCACAGTAGAAGAGCAAGGAATCGTTGCTGAAATGGGCGGAGCCGACCTCCAGGGCCAGGGCGCGTGAGAAGGGGCCAGAAACGGGCTCGATCTCCATGTCTGCTTTGGGATATTTTAAACGATACTCTCGCATCAGCTCGATCTGCTTCATACGCTCAGTGTTGTTGTCAGTGTTAAAGAGAAGAATCAGCAGCCTGACGTTCTGGTTTGGAATAAGGCAGATCTTCTCAAAGTTGGCCATAAAGCGTACAAAGATCTCGTAGCGTCCCGCCAGCGGCACGAGGATGTTGATCTTCTTCTCTTTGGGTTCTTGCTGGTCTGTGCCTGAGCCGCTAAGCTTGAAAGGCACAAACTTCTTAAGGGAGCTGGAAAGGAAAGACAGTGAGTCCGATCCCTGGTTGATCTTCGCAGCCAGTGCTTGAGCATCCATCTCGTCCTCTTCCAGAAAGTGGATCTTACTGAAGGTCTGCTGAAGATAAGCGTGTCTCCTGACAGGTACTGTCATGGTCTTCCCTTTGTGCTTTTTGTAAAGTAGCAACAGGTCAAGCACATATTCGGCTCCATACATAGGGTTAACCCTCCGGTAGCCATACTGAATCTCTTTGAAGTCGATGACTCTCCCTCGCGTCTTTGCATTGGCATTAATCATTTCCATAACTTGCATAATGATGTCGTCCAGTGCCATTTTCTGGGAGGAGTCCATGCCACGACGTGGGGGTTGCCCATCCAAGGCAGAGAAAATGTACTTCCCAGTGAGGAACTCCCAATCGAGCACTTCCTCCCGCTGGCGTGGGTGAAACCGCATGAATGAGGGAGGCATACCAAGCTGCATGTCCTCCTTACGCACCTCCGTGTTGCCATATCGGCTCATCTGCACGATCTCGCGGTGAAGCTGAATGGTACGGTGGCGAAGTTCAGCAATTTTGCGGCTCAGCATGTAGCTGTGCAGCCGATACTGATAAGGCGGGTTCTTGTTGGGATGGAGTGTGATGGCCCTGTGGATCTTACTGTTGTGCAGGTCCCGGATGTAGCCCTTCTTATTCGGCTCGTAGTTCTCATAAAACAGCTGCTGCATCTGGAATAGAAAATAATTTTTCTTATTATTTAATTATAATGGAGTTTAACAGCTTTTAAATACGTAAATGAAAGCTTTTTTCTTTTTTAATAAAAGATTTTAATCAATATTATTTACAACACCACTGAATTATCTTCTCTAACAAATAAAGCAATGGAAGCAAAACATTTTAAACTGTCACTACTGAAAGAGTAGTTAGTAGTGGAAAGAGACAACTGAAGAACTATTAACTGCAAAAAAAAAAAAAGAAACTGAATAAGAACAAATGTCATTAGGAAAATGCATCACCTCCACTGTGGTCGTGAAAAACAGACTTTTGATGAAATGTAAAAATGGCATCACAGGAAAATGCTACGCTCATTAGTCCTATTCCACCAATTACTGCTGAAATACAGTTGGGATTCTATTCAGGGGCTGAATAATTTTATAACTGGAGAAGTCATTATAAGTTGCATTTTCAGTTGAATTTGTGGAAACCACTTGAGAAGTATTCGTTGTGTTGAACTATTTCAATTGCTTTCGTTTGATTTGTTCAGTGCAAACAGCTGAAAGTCTGTACATTTTGACAATAAACCTGATTTGTAATGGGGGTTGAATAATTTTGATTGCAACTATACATTGTCATACATTGGCATTTTGAGGCGTAAAAAACAGGACTTTAGATGTCAGACTCAAAGTCTTAAACTGACAATTCACCATCCTAATTAAAATGCTCAGAGTGAAATCTTGGTCTTCAGAAAATTCTGGAGCTTTATATAGCACAACAAAAGGCCTACAGCTTCTTTCACCCAGGACTGAACCATTTTCATCAGTGTTTCTTGAAGAAAGTTACAGCACAACCTGTAAAAGAAAGTGAAAATTGGACTCCAGCAGTGCTCCCAAATCCACTGCCTACTGACTATGCTAGAAAGGGATCAATCTTTAAGCTAAACAGTGCCAGTATGCCAGGTCAAAGGCATCCAGCTGTGACCCTGAGTGACAGGTAATAGCAAGCTGGCTCATCCTGCTGTTCGCTCAGTCAATAGGAAGCCCTCTAATTAGCCGACCTCTGGTTACTTCCTTAATTATTGTGACATGGCTCATTATAACAATTCTCTCATGCACTGTGACCAGGTCACTTTGTGCTAATGGTTGTTGAGTGGCAAGCGAGGAAACAAAAGCAGAAGTCACCGTCAATCTCGGCCACGTCAAAGTCAATTTATAGTGCACTTTTAAAAACAACAAGTGTTTACCAAAGTGCTGTACAAACATAATCAGAATAAAACACTAAACACACAAAACAAGAACAAAATCATAAAAACAGCTCTCATACACAGTTAAACACCAAGGAGTTAAAATGAGTTTTAAGACTAGATTTAAAAGCAGAAAGTGTCTGGGCCTGCCTAACATGTAAAGGCAAATATTTCCAAAGTTTTGGGGGCTGCGATTGCAAAAGCACAGTCATACCTACTTTTCAGCCTTGCTTGAGGAACGACCGAAAGTAACTGCTCAGAGGACCCAAGTGCTCTTGATTGAGCATGTGGTTGTATTAAAATCAGACATATCTTAGGGCTAGTCCATTTAACTATTTAAATACTAAAACCTTAAAATCAATTCTAAAATGAACAGGAAGCCAGTGAAGGGAGGCCAATATTGGTGTAATATGTTCTCGCTTGCGGGTTCCTGTTAACAGACGAGCAGCAGCATTCTGTACCATCTGTAAATGTGTTAGGGGGCTTGGCTAACACCTACATAAAGCCCATTGCAGTAGTCAAGGCGAGTCGAAATAAAAACCATGTTCAACCCTTTCAAAATCGTTAAAAGACAGAAAAGACTTGACTCTGGATAATTGCCTCAACTGGAAAAAAAAAAAATAGACTTAATGACTGAATTAATCTGCTTATCCAGTTTAAAGTCACTATCCATAACAAAACCCACAACATATGCGTGCTTTATACAAAATATGCAGCCAGATGTGCAGGTAAGGGTGGCTGGTAAGACTTCAGACAAGACATAATACTCCAAGCTCAACTGACCAAAAAAAAAGAAAGCGTTTCAGGGAAGATTCAATAAATCTCTTGTATAAAGCTATGATAAGAGTGACACAGATGTGCAATACATTTTAACTCATGAAATCAAAGAAATTTGAGTGTCTCACTGCTTGAACAGAGCATCAATAAGCCAGTGTGCAAATGTAATTAAGGGTGAACAAATACAAATATGGGGACTGGGTAACTTTCCAATATAGTGCTCATTTACCGAAAATGAAATAAAAAATGTCCAACATCCGACAATCATGTGATACTACGTGGTATAAGCCTACACAAACGAACAGACAAAACGGAATGACAGATCTAGACCAGAGGTGGGCAATCTTATCCAGAAAGGGCCGGTGTGGCCTGGAACAAAAACCTGCACCCACACCGGCCCTTTCGGGACAAGATTGCCCACCCCTGATCTAGACCAATGTCACTGTGTTCAAGGGGGAGAACCACAGCATCTTCCTACAATACAAGTTGCCTAATAAAACATCTTTAGGAGTTCTCTGCTAGCAGTACATGGTGGCAACCAACACTGCAACAAATGCAGGCTCTGTGACAAAAAATGTCAAGAATGCTGGGTAAGGGAAAATGACAGCTCTTACCCAGTATGTTGTCCTTGATGAACAGCCAGTATCGGCTCCATGACAAAGAATTCACACACAGATCAATGAGATAACATTATAAAGAACAGGTCTGGTAGCATAAATGCACCTTTCATGCCGATTATGGAAACCACAGAAACACAGAGTTAAATACAATCTTCTGTGTCATACCTGACTGCTTAATACTACCTTTTTTTTTATGGCTTACAGCTCACAGAAATAAAAAATCCAGTATCTCAAAATATTAGAATAAACAATTTATAACACAGGAATGTTGACCTGAGAAAAGCTCAAATCATCTAATTAACGCAAAACACCTGCAAAGGTTTCCTGAGCCTTTAATCTCTCAGTCTGGTTCAGTACACACAACCACGATCATGGGGAAGTGGAAAGTAAATTTTGCATTTCATTTGGAAATCAAGGTCCCAGAGTCTGGAGGAAGAGTGGAGAGGCACAGAATACAGGTTGCTTGAAGTCTCCACAGTCAGTAATTTGGGTGCCATGTCATCTGCTGGTGTTGGTCCACTGTTTTCTCAAGTCGAGAGTCAATGCAGCGTCTACCAGGAGATTTTAGAGCACTTCATGCTTCCATCTGCTGATGAGCTTTATGGAGATGCTGATTTCCTCTTCCAACAGGACTCGGCACCTGCCCACAGTGCCAAAACTACTAGTAACTGGTTTGCTGACCATGGTATTACTATGCTCGATTGGCCAGACAACTCGCCTGACCTGAACCCCATAGAGAATCTATGAGAGACACCAGACCCAACAATACAGACGAGCTGAAGGCCGCTATCAAAGCAACCTGGGCTTCCATAACACCTCAGCAGTGCCACATGCTGATTTCCTCCACATAACACTGCATTGATGCAGTAATTCCTGCAAAAGGATTAAAGCCCCGACCAAGTACTGAGTGCATAAATTAACATACCTTTCAGAAGTTCAACATTTCTGTATTATAAATTCTTTAAGGCTCGAACCTATACATGCAAGTGTTATGGCTATACAGTGGTTTTCCAACATTGTGTGTATGCATGCATTTTTCCATTAAAATTTCCATTTTTCCTCAACACTTTTATCCAAGCATTTAACTATGCACCCATGTGTACTCAAATGTTATTTCTTTGCTTGAATTTGCTTGTATCCTTTCTCATACTTTGAGACTTTTTAATACTTAGAATCCTATGATCAACATAACTATTATTTATGAAAATATTTAAACAGTCACTTTTAGACAGCAGATGTATCCCTGAAATGAAGAACACTGCTGCTTATTATTAAAAAGA
The DNA here is from genome assembly GCF_023375685.1 of Ictalurus furcatus. Lineage (NCBI taxonomy): Eukaryota > Metazoa > Chordata > Actinopteri > Siluriformes > Ictaluridae > Ictalurus > Ictalurus furcatus. Next base: position 22,157,780 of record NC_071264.1, read on the forward strand.
GAGAATGAATTCCCAGGCATTGCAATAACACTAGCCTCAAAATATCCCTGTGCCTAACAAAATACATTACTGCTAGACAAAACCATTTAATCCCTACAGATGAAGACGTGAAAGCCAGGGGGGGGGGCCTTTTAGGCCACGTTACGCTACGTTAGAGGCTCTTGGCTTATTGACACGGAGACCAAAGAAAAACACCAAAGTATCAGTGACATTTTCAAAAATAAATTCGATCTTTAATCCAAGTATGAGGTATACCGGTACACTTAGATACAACAACCTGATAAAGCACCATATAAAAGGTCATTTTATTCCTGTTTACTTCAAGCTTTGGCAGCTGGATGCAATTTGATAAAGTTGCCATCTTTTAAGACACATTTTCTGAACAGAACACTTCAGACCAAATCAATAATATTTAAAATTCTGCTTGTTTATGTGCCTTGGGCTGATAATGACCTAATGCAAACACTCAAAATGACTTAAGTACTGCAAATGAAGTTCAAATACAGGGATGTGGTCTGGTTTATGAGGATTCAGTCAGAGAGGAAGCAGCTCAGGTTCTGTTCTATTATCCTCATGTAACGCAGCAAAACTAGCAGACTAGAAATAAAATATGACAGTTGAATAAAGTAGTTTGGTAAAATGAGAAAATCTCAAGAGCACAAGGGAAAATAATTCATTTGCAGTAGCTGTAAGATTTGCATTAGTAGTCAATTTAATTTTCTTCCAAATTCATCCAGGTAAACATTAAACCTTAGTAACTAATATTGTACCAATATGGCCAATACCAGCAACTTTTACTAAAATTATTATTTTTTTTTTACTACACTTACACCATACACAGTTATTTCCTTATAACAGACATTTCCTTACTCCACCCATGCTCATGAAATTATCCAAAATCAGTCAATTCTGCAACAGCAGTGCAATGTATAAAATCATGTGTATACAGGTCAAAAGCTTAAGTAAACGTTCACATAAAACATCAGAATGAGGAAAATCTCAGTGACTTTGACAGTGGCATGGCTGCTGGTGCCAAATGGGCTGGTTTGAGTATTTCAGAAACTGCTGATCTCCTGGGATTTTTCATACACAACAGTCTCTAGTGTTTACTAGAAATGTGCGAAAAACAAAAAACATGCAGTGTTTTTCTGCAGGCAGAAAAAGCCTTGTTGATTAAAGAGGTCAGAGGAGAATGGCCAGACTGATCTGAGCTGACAGGAAGTCTACGGTAACTCAAACAAACAACCGTGGTGAACAGAAAAACATCTCAAAGCACATATGAACAAAACAAGAACGGGAATCTGAGGTTACAGTGGGCACAGGCTCACCGAAACTGGACAGTTGAAGATTGGAAAAAGATCAGGCCTTGTTGTTTCAAACTTTCAGTAAGCCTGTGCCCACTGCCGCCTCCACTTCCTGTTTGGCTGACAGTAGTAGAACTCGATCTTGTAGCCGAACGACTTCAAAGGGTCGGCATGTTACACATTTCCAGATGTTTTTCTGCTCAACAATTGTATTTAATGGTTATTTGAGTTACCCAACATGCCTTAGAATTTGAATGCATTTCACTATTCAGAAGGCTGTACTATTATAATGCCACAGACAGTAATCATTAGCAGTAGAACTAGACTATGAGCTTACATCACAAACATACATCACACTCAGAACCCTGTCACTGGCTCAATGACTGTAGCAGATATGAAACAGATTTTGGGGAAATTATTTAAACGTGCTAACTAATGTTACATGACATGCATCAGTGATTCATTCAATTAGAAATATAGTTTCAAAGTGGTAGTCCTTCCTGCTGTGACACTGCAGTCCTCCAGCTCTTACAAGTCGGTGTCAACAATTTTAGTCAAAACCATTGTTCCAGTCATCAGCATTTGTGTTCAGCATGTTGCCAGACTAAGTTGATTTGCTCCACTTCTCCCTCCTTTGCTGGAAAATACCAACTTCAAAAGTACCCATAAAAAAATTAATACTTGAAAAGACGTTTCTTGTTGAAAAACCCCACCATTAAACACATCCTCTTTTCCTGAATTATGTTCATGTGTAGGCTATAATTCTCCATCAGGCTTGCTGCACATTGCTCTTTAGATGCACGTGTTAAACCTTGTGTGTGTTATTTCAGTGCTTACACAAGGTTGTAATACATCAGTGCTCAGTGACTGGCATGACTGCGTCGAGAGCGGTCCTTCAGCAGTGCTATGGCATTGTACATCAGCCTGAAGGTGAGGCACTGAGGTGACTAACTACAATTTATCTGCTACAGAAAACACATCACTGCCATTGAGGCAAGCTAATTGAAAAATGCCTGTTTAAATGGGCTCTGCTGTAGCATAATGAATGCTATTTAGAGGACAACCCATGTGCTTGTTTAAGATTAGCGATTACTGCCAAGATGCTGACCATAACCAGTGAGGGACAGTAAAAGCCTTGAAAGCTTCAGGCAACATTTATGAGACCAGAGCACTAAAGAGTCACAGTGGGAGGCCTACAGCAGGAAACAGCACATTTGCTTGTAACAAAAGATGACAAAATGATGACAAAAAAAAAAATGGCCCAATTATTCTACATAACCAAGTTTTACAAACAGAAACTGAGGAACAACAGACTAGAAGTGAGGGATGTACCAAACAGTACACCACCATAGGGCTACACTTACACTTAGAACACAATGCTGTTGAATGCTCGATTCTGATTGGTCAAAAGGTGTTGATTAATAGTCAATATTTATCAGCATAGGTCATATTATTTTTTCCTTTAGTAACAATGTACATAGAGTGTACAGTCCAGATAAAAGAATGACAAACATGTAATAATAGATATGGTTAAGTGTTCTGTGAGGAGATATTTATTTAACGTTTATGGAAGGAGTTTTCCATGTGAAAAGGTCACCAGGACAGAACAACTTACAATTCGCTGTTTCTTGGTAAAATAAATAAAAATCAAATCAATCAGTGACCAAATGCTCTGGGATATGATGAATAAAACATTCCATGATTTGCTGTTATTGGAAAATACAGTGACTATGTTTACATACACATCAATATTCTGAATTAATTGGAATTTGGCAATATTCTAATTAGCACCAAGTCATGTAAATGTTGCAATCTGATTGCCCAATTCAGATCAAGACAATATTCTGATTCTCATCCCTGGAATATTCCTGTTTTAACCGGAAATTTGTTGCACGTAAAGAACTTCTGAAGAAAATCCACTGTAAGGAGATATATGCGCATGCTCAGTCCACAAGGAATTGTGGGTGCTAACAGATGCTTAGCTGTTGGCAAGGTATTTAGGAACGGCAACTCGTCCATACTTAACCATGTATACAAGAATATTCTGATGCCTGTATGCATATAAACATTGTATTCGGAATATGGCTGCAACCTGAATATAGACCTTAAACAGAATTTGATGTGCTTGTAAACATAATCAGTAACACTGCTGTGCATCAGGCCACATCAGTCCATTATTTTCCTAGAACAGCACACCCAGATATAATGTTTTCATTGTTCTGCTGTGGTTAACTGATAACTTATTGATAATAGTGACAATACAACAGCAGAGAAATTCCCCAACATGAGAACACACAACCCCAATTAGGTTTTATGCAAGATAAAACATCACTGTGTGAAAATAAGGCTGTATTTCCATTTTCTACCATGACATCTATTTCTATATGTGGTTTTTTGTTGCAAAAAAATTGGACTGACCAGATGTAATGCGTTTTACATGACACCTGTAGAAATTGCCATTAATTCAGTCACACAGGCACAATAACACTACTGAACAGTTTAAGCACAAATTCTTCTAATTTGATACTACAGTTTCCATTGCAAAGCATAAACCAAAGAGCCATTGCCATCATTTATACAATAGCTTCAAAAAATGCCAACTAAATAAAATAATAAAGATTTGGGATTGAGTGTTTTGGTGTTCAATTACAGCACAGCTGGGATCTGGAAGGTAAAGTTCCTTACTCCAGTCGTTCTCATCACTTTTGTGCCCAGCTGTAACTCACCAAGAGAGAAGGTTCGATTTCACAACCTCTCTCCTCTGAACACCCCCTAAAATCATACCAGAGGAACCCCCCCTTTCTGCGTGCAGGAGACACGACTACAACGAAACCCTTTGGCTGTGTAATCCACTTCTGTAGAAGTTACGGAGCAAAGCCTTGGCTTCATATATAACCAATTATCAGTTAGAATAAACACTTAAATCCTCTGCACGAGAGAGGAAGAACATTAAAATGTCTAGATTATACCACAGATGGAAACAATTGCTACAGTTTTATGGACTACACCATGATACGATATGGCCAAAAGTATGTGGACGCCCGGCCATCACACCAATACGTACATGTTAAATATCCCATTCCAAATTTGGTCTCGCTTCACAGTTATAGTAACCTCCACTCTTCTGGGAAGGTTTTCCACTAGATTTTGGAGTGTGGCTGTGAGGAATTGTGCTCATTCAGTTACAAGAGCATTAGTGAGGTCAAGCACTGCTGTTGGGTGAGGAGGCCTGGAGCACAGTCAGCATTTTGGTTAATCCGAAAGATGTTTAGTGGGGTTAAGGTCAGGGCTCTGTGCAGGCCACTTGAGCTCTTCCTCTCTAACTTTGGCAAACTATGTCCTCAAACATTGCTTTGTACACAGGGGCATCATCATGCTGGAACAGGTTTGGGCCCTTTAGTTCCTGTGAAAGGACATGTCTTTGTATGCAGCAGCATTTAAGCATCATATACAAACACGTGCTTACCATTTCGTAGCAAAAGTTTGGGGAAGAAATCACATGGGTGTGATGGTCAGGTGTCCACATACTTTTGGCCATAGCTTGTTTGGGGACACTAGATGAAATAAATTAATTACAAGACACTTGAACCCAATCAAAATAAACAAATATCTATGGATCTATCTATCCATCATCATACCCAGAGTTAGGCGAGTGAACAATAGTTTTTAAAAGAAATTCCCCAGATTGTTTGGAAATGGCAGTTAACACCGATTTGACAGATCTTTGTGGTGGTATATTATTAAAAGTTTAGACATGTGGTGACAATTTTCACATGAACTTCAAACTGCTATGTTTAATCCACAATGACTGAAGATTGGAGCAAACAGCTCTGACATTTAATGCTACAAAAAAAAGACACTGCTGACCAAATACATGAAAATCTCTCAAAGCTGTACCACAGGTTTTGTCCCATGTGCCATTAGTCATGTCATGCTTTGAATGGCTGTACACTTGTGTGTGCATGTTTAGTCAAGCTGAAAAGAGGATGTTGGCAAGTGCACATTTCAAAGGGATTATTCTACAGAGGCTTAGTTTTATCTGTGCTGTTATGTCTGATTTAGGATGGTATTCCACCAAGCTTCATGTCCATGACAAAAACTAACATAGGAAAAGAGTTTTGCTCCTTATTTACATCTTAAGGTTAGCCAAAAATCTTCCGTCTTCCACAGAACTATAAAATTCAATAATTATCCTACTTCATAAATAGTGAAAGGCTTTCACTTTGGAAAAAGGTTTTATGGCTGGACCCTTTGTTTTCCTACACAATGTTCATCTTTCACTGTAATCAAACCTTAGGGACAGAGATGGGCTTTTAATGAAAAACCAATGATTTAGCTGTCACCACCTGTACAATGGATCATTATAGAGAATAATCAGTCCCTGGGGTCCCTCTCTAAAGAAAAGACTGCCTCAGATAGAGAGCAAAGTCAAAGAAAATGGATGATTTTGTCTCACATGATTATTTATGGTCCACACATTAGGGATAAGAATACACCAGGGCAGCACATCAATGCACACAGACTCTGAGCAGAGCAGATGGTGATTAGGGCCTTAATTGAAAAAGCCAACGATGTTATGGAGAGTGGGTTTTGTGCAGTACTGCATGGACATGTTTGATGAAATGAAGAGCCACACTCCATCATGGCCACCAGTAGTAGTAGTAGTAGTAGTAGTAGTAGTAGTAGTAGTAGTAGCAGCAACTACTAAATCTTACTGTGATAGGCTATTTTGAATAACAACGAAACATCTCTGGGAAATTTCAAAGTTCATTTCATCTCTGTCCAATGGCGATGATCGTCAACAAGTGTAATGTGTATAAGCAAGCATGTTTGGCTAGCTAACATGGAACAAACTATGCCATGGACCCAAAATGAACAAACATGTGAGCAAACACTGGCCACAATTTGCAACTACAGTCATGTGGAAAAAAATAAGTACACCACATGGAAATTGTTGGCTTTTTATTTGTTGTTGACCTATTTGGACAAGCAAACATTTCATCTTTGAAACAGTGCCGTATTTTTTCACACGACTGTATATTGATTAACTGGAGGCCGAACATTGGATTTCTTAAGTTTCTTACTACCTACTGTTAGCTAACCATATTTAATTAGTAATCCTACCAAACATTGTAAAATTTAGCCTGTGTTATGTTAGCTATAACTTTTTTTTTTTGTACTTTGTTAGAAGACAGACAAATGTTTCCTAGGTGTGTGCCTTTTCTGTCCAGTGGGGATCCTGCACAGGCCATACTGTACACAGATAGGTGTAGCCACATTATGTCATTTCCTGTGGATGCCAATTAGTATTTTACTTCACACTAGATCAACATCCCTATAAGAGATCATTGGGTCTAACTTGGCCCCGGTATTATGAAAGGTCTAGCTGTGCCCCTGTTCACAATACACATTCTAATCATTCTCAAGAAAAAGACTTTGGATGACAAGTAGTCTTTCCAAATGCATAATGGACTGTTTGGTGAAGCATAATTTGGTTTAAATAGGGGGAGGGGGAAAAAAGCACGACAGTCTAACTGAACGCTTCATATTCACTTAACAAAAATTCAGGCCCTCTGTTTTGATGGAATGCTTGTTACTTAGTCAAGTGAAACCCTCACGAATAATGCTAACGTGATAAGTGGCGTGATGAGCGGCACCAGCAGGATAGAGTTTCACTTCTGAATACTGCAGCTGCACTTAGACAAGGTGTGTTCGCTCATTCCCAGCTGAATTTTTAATAGAATCTGCTGCATGATAGTAGAAAGGAGGGAAGAAAATAACACTAAAAACATCAAAGTAAAAAGAGGTACTTCCAAGTGTACCCATCCTGTTCCTGCCAGTATAGCTATAGAGTTGTAATGGGATAATAGTCCCATCATTATGAGCATCTCATTTTGAGAGAAATGTAATGTAAGGAGCTGCGTTTTCATCTGCACTTGACTGCAAGTCAAGGGGGAAACGGAGGGAACAGGGAATTGTCAGAGAAGTACAAGTGGGGAATGCAAAGAGGAAAGACTGACTAATTGGCATGCGGTCTGTGTGGACTACAACCTCAAAAAAAACACAAAAAACAAAAACAAAAAAACAACAACAAAAAACAAACAAACAAAACACCACCACTTTCTGATGTGAAGAACATCAGTAGAACCTCAGAGTCCCTGCGTATATTCATAGGACCAAGTACATCTGATCTAACACTTCATTAACAGCCATTTCCTAAGTCAACAACGGTGTGTTGGAGCAGAGAAAAAACATTAATACACCACTGCCTGTACTACCAGCTGTGGATTGCAGTCACGCAAAACGATATTGTGGATCTGGTAAAGAAACCAGTCTGCCAACAGATGACACACTGACAAACCTCAGAGTGCAGCTGCAGAAACACTGCCCTCTTGTACCCTCACACAGTGCTGGAGCTCAATCTACATCAGGTTCAGGACTGCGGTCTCATGGGAATGCCACATGCATAATGGCCATTGGAGTGTTGATTGACAGAAGATACCAACACACATGGTTGAGCCATGTCAGAAAAGAAAACCCTTAAATAGAAACGGCAATCAGCCAATCAGTAAAGGAAAACAAATCAATCAAGCCTTTTCCCATAGACTATCTTATATCTAGTCTGAAGTAAACAGATTGAGAAGAGCCTCATGGCTCCACTCATGAGTTTTGGCATTCACACAAATCAATGACGCAGAACATTCTTTTTTGTTTTCCCTTTTTAAAAGAACAAATACAGCAGTCAGGAGGCCATGTTCTCTGCTTGGTCGGTAAGGTTGGCTCCTGAGGGCAGACTGGTGTGATAACTGAATGACACAGAGCATCCAGATCGTGATCCGAGATAGGCCAGGTAAAACAAACAATACAATACAAATAAGCATGCTATCTAAACCCCTCTTCAGTAAAGGGAACGTGTATCTGATTCTGCACTCTAGAGTGTAGTAAGGTTAACAGACACTACTGACATATCGTCAATGTCTTATTCATGCTACAATAGTGTTTGAGTACTGAATGTTATAATTAGTTCAAATAAGGGCACTTGCTTTGAGCAGACTGGGAGCTTATCATTCCTTAGTCAGGACATTACAGAGGAAGAACACAGGTACACAGATCCTCTCAGTCCCCAAAAAATAATCTATGGAACAAAGAAAACACTGTCAATAGCCCCACAGGCTTTGGCCAACATTGCTTAGGTCTTTGGGAAAATAAGATAAAAAGCCCTTCAACAGAATGGCTGAAGTCTTTATAAAAAGGTCTGGCTTGGTGGGATGGTGCTGAAAGCTTTCTCCCTAGAAGCTTAGGGTTAGATTTCTAACCCTGGCAAGCCTGGTTGCTGCAGGGATTCCAGATCAAGGAGCTGAACAGGAAGTCGAGAGAACAGGAGCTACACTGGTGGTCCGATGCCGGTCAGCAGCTTCGGGTCTGCTTCAAAAGAGGAGGAAACCTTAGATCAGTCACCGCTAACACTATTCTGATCATTGTCAAAAGACACTAATGGCCAAGTTGACATCTGATGGAAATGAGCTTTTCAATTCTCACAATATCCACAAGCTGTGATGTTCAAATGAGCTGAGAAGAAAACGGTGCACTCGATACTTACCAGGTTTAAAGCAGACAAGCACGGCCTGGTTATTAGAGCATGGAATAAACCAAAAGCACCTGCACTGAAAAGGAGCTACAAAGCTCTGCATGCAAAAAATGAGACTGTGAGCAAAAACAGTTAATCAGCCATTTTGTGGTTCAGAAAGAAACAACAGTAAATAAAAATCCCAAACCAAGCTATTATTGAATTACCTTCAATAAAAACTTTGTTCGAGAATCAAAAGTGCGGTCAACCAGACTCGTTTCTTACCAGCCCGCTGTGAACGTGGACTAGAGACATTCAGACTTCAGATTATGTATACCTGTACAGCAGCACCTGTATTTTATGTTGTGTGATATTGATTTTTCCCTGCATCACGATTTTCCATTATAAATAGCTATATACCATGAAAGCGACCACGACTGCATTTCCACCATTTCAGGTTTAAGGAGAGTAGAGGAAGGCAAATCAGCTGTGCTCAAGGAACTGCTTACAATGCCGGGCCAATCACAAAAAACTAAGCTCCATGGTGGATTTTTAGGTGATTCTACAGCAATGTGCAGTACAAAAACAAAAACACACGTTAACAGCCATTCAATGGGAGGCCACACTGACAATGTGGTGAAAAGAGCAACTTAATTGTTGTTATAAAAAATAAAAACATAATTTAGTTTCAGAACTGTGATTAGATTAGGGCTGTAACAACTAATTAATAAAATCGATAATTAAAATAATCAACAACATATTTCATCATGGATTAGCTGAGTCTGTGACGTCACTGACGATAACCCAGTCAATGACGTCTCTTCACTATGGTAAAAAAAACAAAACAAAAAAAAACAAACTAATTTCTATGAATAAAACACATCTGAGAAACAGTGGAGGTCACAGAGCGAGCTGCTGTGGGAAAAGTGTACGATCCAGGCTGTCCAAAACATGAGAATGTTTTATATTAAGCACTTCAAACAAACTCATAAGTGTATTAACCTAGCTTGTCGTGTCAGATGCTGCGACAGATGCGTGTGCTGTTTAATGTGTTCCAGACATGTTTTCTTCAGTGCAGAAATGACATTTTTACCTTTATATCCTTATCTGCAAATGTTCGAAATTCATGCCAGTATTTCCACTCGCTGAGCAAGCGAGTCAAATATGTTGTTTGATGCTATATTTGCAAACAAAAGTGTGTGTTTTAATTTTATTTTATTTTTTTTATGAGAGCAGTAACTGTAATGGGGTTATAACATGTAATTGCATATAAATGTAAGAAGTGTCATACATTTACAAAATAAAGTAAACATGTTACTGTGTTCAAATGAGTGAATGTGTGTGCTAGTGCAGAACATTCAACCTCTTACCAGTTAACACTTAGTTTGTGCTTTTGTTTTTCTTTACCATTTTTAACAGTGACTTAACTTCTGCTTTACAGCTTGTGGACAATCAGTTTTTTTTTGTTTTGAAAATAGTGTGTTAATTTTTTTTTTAAACATCCTTTGCACAATGTATAGCATAGCACACATATTTAATAACTTTCATTGCCTTCAATTTGCACAATGCTTGAAGGACAACACTGGGCAGAATGTGATTTTTTTTCCCAATCCCCCTGAAAATACAGAAAACTAATCGAGTAATCGAATAAATAGTTGACAGATTAATCAATTATCAAAATAATTAGTTGCAGACCTAGATTAGATTGCTTCTGCCACTCATAGGTTATAGGGGAAAAAAAATCTAGTTATCTGTAGCCCAGTCCTTTGTCTGAGAGAGCCATGATGCCTTTGAGATGGAGGACAGTCATCTAAATGGATGAAAGCCAACAAAGGCAGAAATGCATTAGACACAATCATGGAATGGGGGGCAGGGGAGAAAGCGCAAAAAAAAAAAAAAAAAAAAAAAAAAGGCGGAGTATAGCCCTGTAGGCATACAAGATGGCTAGATTTTCTTTGAGATAAGGATAGAAATGAAATAGCCAAACCACAAATCATGCAAAATGTATGAGCAGCATGGGAAAATTTTATGTCAGGTCCTGTTTTCCTCGTTAACTCCCACTATAAATTATATGTCCTTCAGCCAGAAACATCTATCTAGGTGCTTTTGAGAGAATGTCAAAGAGGTTTGTGTACATTCATCCATTATTTAAAGGTTAAAGTGACAAAAATATCTGATAATGTGCAAAATTTTATATTAACCGATGTATGCCTAAACAAACATTTATCACAATACATTGCAAGATCGTCTTTCAGGTTTAGTGTCAGTCCAAGACTGTTCAAGTTTGGATACACCTTGTATGTAATGACTTTTTTTTTTTAATGAAAATGATCGATTTTGGATGCGCAAAACTAATTTCAACCAAACTGATGTTTTGTGATAAAGATGCTTCATGTAAAGCCATTGGAGATTTTTTTTTTAATCTTAAATAACTTGTGTATTATGTAGAGTTGCAATCAAAATTATTCAACCACCACTGCAAATCAGGTTTTAGTTCAACACAACCAATGTGTCCTACCGGGCCTATGGATGGATCCTACCGGGCCATCACAGTCACCTGACTTGAACCCCATAGAAAATCTCTGGTGGGATTTGAAGAAGGCGGTTGCAGCACGCAAACCCAAGAATATTACTGAACTGGAGGCTATTATTTATAAGGAATAAGCTAAGATTCCTCAGGAACTTGTTTACAGCAGGTCATAACAGCAAAAGAGTGCTCTACCAATTACTAAAAATGCTTGCCATGAAGGGTCTGAATGGTTTAGAAAGTGGAGAAGTCATTAGAAGTTGCATTTTCAGTTGAATTTGCCGAAACCACTTGAAGCATTTGTTGTATTTATTTCAACTATTTCAATTGCTTTTGTTTGATTTGTTCATTGCAAACAGCTGAAAGTCTGTACATTTTGACAATAAACCTGATTTGCAATGGGGGTTGAATAATTTTGATTGCAACTGTATACATTTTCAATTATTTGGCTTTTCGCTTACCTAATAGTAAGAGCGACAATAAGGGAAAGGACATGCGTTACAGACAAGTGATCAATACTGGCCTTCATGCTCTCTCATCATTCAATTCCCACTGTTAACCTTCAGTGCAGGAATTAATCAGCTAGCTACAATAGTAAAGCAGAAAACTGCACTTTTAACATTCCATAGTTTACCATTTGATCTTTTACTTCCAGGAATAAAACAGGTTCTCATCTCACCTGTCCAGCTGTATACTGCTCTGCTGCCATACTGTTTTTGAAACTGACAAACATCAGCCATTTAGTGAAATTTAATTGCCATCAATATAATTGCTAAAACCCCTCTGATGGAAACCTGCTGAGTCAAGACAAAGACGAAGTCCATCCCACAGTCCTCCTCTTTCCACCTCTAAAAATATTCAGATACATTGTGGAGAGGAAGAGGAGGTGGAAATAATACATTGTTCTAATACAAGAACCTCAAATCCTAGAAATCCATGTCCAAAATGAATATTTACACCACTTTTGCACAAATGAAGGGTTAACTGCAGCGACAAATAAAAAAAAAAAGGCAAGAAGAAACATCCAAGCAGCAGCCGGTACTCGAGGAAACTATTTTTAAAAAAGCATGGAAAGGGGTGGAAAATGGGAAATTGGGCGTTGTTGAGAAAAGCACAAGTCAGAGTTTATATAGGAATAATGTGATTAAAAGTGAAACAAAGATGGAGACAGGAATGGTGTTTTAAAAAGCCCTGATTATATGTAATCAGTCTGTGAGTGTCTCTACCCTAAACAACTCCTACCAATCAGAGTCTGCTAAAAAAGTGCTTTTAGAGACGTAGCGCATGCCAAAGAAGGACCGCCACAAACGGATGTTTAAACACTATGGGACAAGTCCAGAACAGATTACAGCTGTTGTTTTTCCCACAAGCCCAAGCATGGCCCAGTGATGAGGGCGAAACTACTTTCCTTCAGTCAAAAGGTATGGCTAAAATGAATTTGTTTTAAAGTCACTCTTTGTGAGTACCACCTTAACAAAAATCAGTTCCTTTCCACATATGAACAAAAACAATAGGGATGTAATACACTGCTCAATTAATCATATCAGCAAAAATGCTCCGATATCGACAACCAACACCATGCAATACTATGTGCTGTAAGCCTTGTGTACATTGCCGTATCACTGAACAGACAACACAAAATGGCCATGAACTGCATGTATTTCACAAATAATAAAGGCAAATCAAAGCAAAGCAGACCACACCACAAACTGCTCTGGGAAAATATCAAGAGGCGCTACTACAGCATCTTGCTGCAGTAAAAGTAACCTGGCTAGGGCAGGTGGGGGGGTTAGTCTACATTCAATGCTAGGTGAGTGAAAACAGCTCTTACCTAGTATTATGACACACTGAGAACAAAAAAAAACATACTTCACTTATAGGTGCACAGAAGATCTTTACTGCTCTTCTCCAATGCAACCATAAGTACTAGCTAACGCACTTCATTTCAAATCAATTATCCAACTTTATAAAGAATGAGCCTAGCAACCCTAGTGCATGAATACACACTTGTGTGCTTTTCATGATTACTATTTCAAATGAAGAAACATAAATAGAGCTAAATACAGTGCTGTGAAAGTATTTGATTTCTTCTGTTTTTGTGTACATCTTATACTAAATTGTTTAGAAATGAAAACAAAATCCAAGATAAAACAAAGGCAACCTGAGTAAACACAAATCCATCCATCCGTTCAATCAAATCCACTTAAATAGAACAGCATGAAGTTGGTTGAAAGGTTTTACCCAGCAACACACTGCCAGAACGTAAAGAAATTCAATGATTAAGAAATGATGAAAAATAAGTGATTGAAAAATATCAGTCTGGGAAGGGTTACAAAGCAGTTTCAAAGGCTCTGGGACTCCAAAGAACCACAGTGACAGATATTATCTCCAAATGGAAAAACATGGCACAGTAGTGAACTTTCCCAGAAGTTCCTTCCAAAATTCCTCCAAGAGCACAGAAACTACTCATCCAGGAAGTCAGATAAGAGCAAAGAACATCAAAGGACCTACAGGCCGCTCTTGCATCAATAAAGGTCACTGTTCATGACTCCATTATCAGAAAGACACTGGGCAAAAATGGCATCCATGGAAGAGTGGCGATGTGAAAACCACAGAACCCAGAAGAACATTAAGGCTCCTCTGAATTTTGCCAAAACACACCTTGATGATCCTCAAGCTCAGAGAATGTTCTGTGGCTTGAAGAGTCAAAAGTGGAACTATTTGCTAGACAGGGGTCCTGTTGCATCTGGTGTAAACCAAACACAGAATTCAACAAAAAGAACATCATACTTACAGTCAAGCATGGTGGTAGAAGTGTGATTGTGTGAGGATGCTTTGCTGTTTCAGGGTCTGGGCAACTTGCAGTAATTGAGGGAAACATGAATTCTGCTCTCTACCAGATAATCCTAAAGGAGAATGTCCAATCTTCAGTCCGTAAGTTGCAAGTCAAGCACAACTGGATTATGCAGCAAGGCAATGATCCAAAGAATTAGAGTAAGTCCTAGTCGTGAAAGATTGATCTCCAGTTATCGGAAGTGTCTGGTTTAAGTTATAGGTGCTAAAAGTGGCACAACCTGATTTTAAGTTTAAGGGGCAATTAGTTTTTCACATGGGTGATAGGTGATGGATAAGTTTTTTTTTTTGCTTCAGTAAAAAAATTTAAACTATTGTTTACTCAGGTTGCCTTTGTTTTATGTCGCATTTCGATTGAAGATCTAAAACTAGTAAAAACAAAAGAAATCAGGATTGGGGCAAATACTTTTCACAGCACTGTAGTATTCCATGACACCTGATTGGTGAACACCAAGTATGTTACTCAATTCAATATCAGTGTTGATCATCCCGATTAAAAACCTGCAAGTACTCGCATCTCAGCCTTTCTGGTGTAAAAAAAGGTATAAGCTGGAACAAAACATAAGACTAAAGCAGACTTTTTATCCATCCATCCATCCATCCATCCATCCGGACCAGTAGAAGAGAGAAAGGCATCAATCAGCCTGTTATAATAACAGTAGCTGATAGACAAGACCACAGGAAAACAATGCTGCAGGTGTTTAGCAACAAATGTTCATCCTGGCTACTCAGCACAAGTCTCTCAAAATAAAACCATGTGTGTTCGGGTGACCTTCCTTCCAAAAACCATGTAGCAACAGTTATACGGTTACAAACTCTTGTAATCTTGTTTTTCGGCTGAGATGCTTCAAACTTACCTGGGGGGGGGGGGGGGTGGGTGAGAGAGAGAACCAAAAACCATTGGAAAGATTTGGGAGCAGTTTGCAGGGGTTCCAGAGGTTTTAAAAGAAGAAGTACTGTGCTGACAGGACACCGGAAGACTTAACAGCTGACTCTGAGCCCACCAGAAGCATGGAGGAGGGAGACACATAGCAGAACAGCGCCAAAACAAACTGCTATGGTCCAGGTGTCTACACCTGCCACAGCTGTGGTCGGAAATGACATCTTTTAGGATGATCTCACAGACATTTGTCAGACAATGTGGAAGAGTTGACATCACACTACTTGGTAGGCTGGAGCAAACACTAAGTAAAATACTTACTGCACAATCAGGGGGTCATGGAACACTACTGCTAGCAATGAACTCTTGTGCTGAATTTTATGTTTATAATGTTAGTGTTTAAACAGGTTTTTTTTGTTGTTTTTTTTATAAAGGGAGTGCAAATACATTGGAGAACGTAACAAAGTGCATGTCTCAGTGCTCGCAGAAGTGAACTGCTCTCTCTTACGTGCAACAGTTTAGCTCCACATTCAATAGATCACTAGTATTAAGGTCACAGAAAGCATACAGTGAGGGTAAAGAAAAAGACAAAAAGTGAGAAAAGGCCAGGCTGAGCTGGAGAGAGAGCTGGCAGGGGGCTGGTAAGATAAAGATGGAAAAAATAAGAAAAGAAAAAAAAAGACAAAAAAAAAAAAGACAGGCTTGTCATCTTGAGTAAATGAGGTCTGGGAATGGGCGCACATTGTGACAGCTGTTAGAATAGTCATTGTGATGAGCAAGTGTCAAGGGGACAGATTACCCTGCTCAGGTTTTACACGCTTTCTGCTCCACACTTAGCAGACACTTGGCTGTAAACTGATTCTTTCTCAGCCAGGTCTCAAACATATGGGCTATAATTCCTGGCCTGCCCCAAGACACCACCACAGCTGCTGCACAAAAGCCATTAGCAACCCTGGATCAGCTCGGGAGCTCAGCAACACTGTGACAATAAATTGTTACTATCTATCTAACAGTTCCTCACCTTTCAAACTGCTTGCCTGTATTCATACCCACAGCTGGAATTCCTGACCAAGCTTTGATCCACAGCACACACGTGGTGCAAAGGCCCACTAATTAATCGTGTTTACCAAGCTTCTGCAAAGCTAGCATCAAACATGGAAGCACAATGGGCATCATGCTGAGCCAGTTGAAGGAAGTGGAATGGGCACAGTGTGTGGCAAGATAATCTCCTTTTCAGCTGCCTGCCCTCATTTCATCACCTTAATAGGTTAATTGCAAATATAATTCATGGTAACAAAGACTTGAGGAATTGCAGGTGCTGGATTTGCAGGTTTTACAGCCTGAACAGAAAAGAAAAGGGGATGAAAAAGGGGGTGGAAGGAAAAAAAAATTGGAAGCTGGTGTGGAATTTATAGCCAGCTCCATATTATCAGGCACCACAACATAAAAGCTCCATCTCATCCTTTTCCTGTTCCAATCCCATTCCAAACCAAAGCGATTCAAAAAAAAAAAAAAAAACACAAGCTCAACCTTTTTTTGGCATTTATGACCACAAAAAGGAAAAGCGGCGTCTCTTAAAAGCAGGGGCTCTCAAGGAAAATCAAGCGTCATGCAGAAACTTTGTGAGGAATGACAGCACAGCTTCTGTAGAGATACGAGTGTGTGTGTTTTTACTCTGCCAAGTACACATGCCTCATTAACTAATACGGTGAGAAAAGCTGCACTCATATTTTAACCTGCACAGTGCCTAATAGGCCAATAGTGGACCAAAACAGACTCTCCTTGAAAACGAGTCGTAACCGTGTCAGTACAATGACAAACAATAAATCTTCTGAAGGTGGTTGACTTCCAAATAAAATCTGCTCTCCAGCAGACAGAACGTGGCTCATGTCAGAAAGAGCATTAGCCTTTGTACATAATTCAGCGCTGCTTAGTTGTAAACATTGAAATCCTCTTCTCGTCTATAATAATGAAAAGAATGAAAAAGAATGAAAAGAAAATTTCATTCTTTCTGCATGTATTGTTCAGCATGTGCAATGTAAATAAGTCACTGTGCAAGCGTTAGAAAAGTGTGTCAGAATGACAGAATGGTGTTTCCATAGCACTTTTGTTTTTACACATGAACACTGTGGTGCGTTGGTTTATTTTGTATACATCTCTAACCGCACAGTGCTCATGGAAAGTGTCAAAACTTGCAGAACATGGCATCACAATGTGCACAAGTAGTGTTGTAATCTGTTGTAATAAAATAGATTAAAATGAGCTTTTAGTCCTCTCATTTAATGGTCTATGATCTCACAGGGCGAGTAGATTATTAACCTTTTATGGCTGCGAGTTTTTCCCGGTGAAGCTCAGCAAGATCTGATTTTTACTGTATTTTTCTGTTTCTAATGTTGAGATTTAATTATTGAAAAAACATACCACTTGCCTATGTCAACAGTACTAAGTGCACATCATGATTCTCAATCGTACAGTAGCCACTATGCGGTTTTCATACCACTGCTACGCGGATAACACTCAACTCATCCACTCCTTCCCTCCCACAGGCACTCATGTTCCCGCTCCGATCTCAGCATGTCTGGCAGACATCTCATCATGGATGGCAGCTCATCAGCTAAAACTTAACCTCAGCACAATCGAACTGCTGTTCACCCCAGGTGATCCATCCCCTGTCAGGACGTTGTGATCTACCGTGACAGCTCTGAGCTCACCTTCAGTCACAGAGCAAAACCTAGAGATAACCATCGACAATCAACTGTCCTTTCTTTTTTACATCAGAAGGACTAGTCCATTTCTATCCACACAAGCCACTCAGGTGCTTGTTCAGTCCCTTTGAGTCATTTCGAGACCAAACTACTGCAACTCGCTCCTGGCAGGTCTGCCTCCGAATGCCATTTGACCTCCGCAACTGATCCAGAATGCAGCTGCATGACTTATTTTCCACCTTCCTAAGTTCTCCCACACCACCCCACTGCTAATCTCCCTCCACTGACTTCCCAAAGCTGCCCGCATCAGATTTAAAACAGTGATGCTTCCCTACAAAGGCAAACAGTCCAGCACCCACTTACCTCAAAGCACTTATCACACCCCGCACTGCACCAAGCTCCCTCTGATCCCCTATCACTGCTTGACTGGTCCCACCATCTCTCAAGGTAAAAAGGAAGGCATGCATCAAGACTCTTCTCAGTTCTGACACCTAGGTGGTGGAATGAACTTCCCCTAAATGTTCGAACAGCCAAGTCACTGGTGGACTTTAAATGACACCTAAAGACCCATCTCTTCTGGAAGTATTTAAATGAGCACTTTGATGTAAAAATAGAGTGTTGTCAGTGTGCTTTTCTTACTACACCCCCCTCCCCCAACAGAGCTTCCGACTGATGGTATTCTTAGCCCATGACCTAGTGAACCAGTACCAGGATGTATTTATTGATAGAGACTTCAAAGCATTTGCACAAAAGATTAAAATACTGTTTGGGTGCGTGGGCAGCCATAGCATTGTTAGGCTTGTGAGGTGTATGTGCTGTAACAAACTCGCTGTGTCTTGTGTATGATAATACTTGAAACTATTAGCTCACCACCAGATAACCTCCAGGAACGCGTCCTCCGACAGTACTTGCATGGGTAGACGTATGTGATAAGGTGATGCACACATACACACACTGCCAGAACACGCATAGTCCTGGTTTACGTTTATCATCAAGCCATGCTGTTCAGTGGAGACACACTAGTAGCTAAAACTGGACTGGCCCAGAGATAGCAGTGCAGCTCTGAGAAACTTAATAGCCAAGCTAAAGAATGCCATACTTCTCTTTGGCTGCCTTCTTCTATCTAAGCAGAAATCCATTTGGATGCAGTCCAGAAGGAGAGGATGGGAAGGGTAGAGTGGCCGACATCTATCTAACTGTCAGGACACAGACGCTGCAGTCCCTCTACGCATGCTAAAGAAGCCCCAGCGAAATCCATCTCTGCTATCGCACTAAAGAGAACAAGGGAGCCGAAAGAGATCCCAACTCTAGGCGCGTTAGCAAGGAGGGGTAATTACTAACTACCAAACAACTCAAATGTATGTTAAAAGAGAAAAGCCAGCTTGTCTGACCCAATTCCTAAAAACAAAACTAAATGCCCGATAAGAATGCGATCCATTTCCTGTCTCCTTATTTTAAATGCTTCTCCCAGACTGGGCAAGCCTGCTGTCTGCCTGCCCACAAGACTAAACACTGCGTTCCCTTTTGAAGGCTCAGTCTCTCTCTAAAAATACCTTTTTCAAAAGGTCATCTTTTCAAACTTTCAGTAAATGGTTAGACCCACCTTGCTGTCTGCGTAACCTTAGTTTGTCTGGGGTTTTTTTTTGTAGTTGTAGTAGTACCAGACTCTAAACCTTCCTCTGCAGTCCAATCACACTTCTATCACTGTTCAAACTCCAGCCATTTGTCGGTCTTTCTGGAAATCGTTAGGCCTTCACCCCGTCTTGCTTTCTAAACAGGGATTGAAGGTAAATTGGAAAAGAGCAAGTTATCCAAGTGTGGCGTTTATCCAACAAGACACTTCTCTCCTCTCTCATCCCATCACATCACTGCAATTAGCATCACGGCAGCCAAGAAGGTCGAATCCTCAGCTTTCAGCTCTAATTTGGAGCTTTTCCATTTATTAGGAGAGAGAATGAGATTAGGCTGGTCAATAAGCACTAAGCCTTTTTGGTTCATTCCCTCAGGTCACTAACAACCTAAACTTAAATATACAAAACTAAACACACATCAAGGGCCAAGTAACACTGAACCTTCACCATAAAAATAAATAAAAAATAAAAAAAACCAAAATACACTTCAGTGTACTAAATGAAGACAGAAGGAGACATGAAGTAAACAGTGGGTGATTAGAAAGTAATGAGTCATAGTCTCAAAGGTTTGGGGAAAAATTGAGGCTCCCCCCCCCCGTACCAACCGACTGCTACTGGGACAGCTGGGTGAAATTTTAAATATAGATTTGAGCTGGAGCAGGGTGGATCTAGTCTGGACTTCCATAGGAACCCACACAGCAGTGAAATAACCTTTCATTCCTCAGGGTTTCAGTCTATAATGGTGGCCAGCCTGCCAATTACAGCAACGATTCAGAAAAAGGTTAAGATTGCACTGCTGTGTACATTCATGAAAGACACTGACGAAAATGCCTGTGTGTGAGCAAGCCTCACATAAAGCACACACAAATGGCATTGGTCAGAATGAAATCTCATTCGTTCTAACTACTTCAAAATGTGGGTTAATTATGCAAATGATTAGATGCAGCTAGGAATTAACGGAGATTTAACACGCCCAATAATGTGTAGGTGGATCCTTCAAAACACTTTAGCTGTAATTCCACAAGAGTTTGAAATATATGTGGCAGATAAGGTTGTTGCGGTTTTCAACATACCACTTGTCCTTTCTATTTCACCTTATAATAATAGCAATGTGATAAATACTGATAATGTAAGAGATTTTATGGAACGGTCATGCACAAAAAATCTTTTGGGCTTTTTCTTCAGTTTAAAGACATTCCTGGAAGCGACGCACCAGACACACGTCACCATCCGCCAAAACCAAACTGAAATCAAGGAGCAGAGTTTAAAAAACAGAATCATAAAATATAATCATCGTTTGTGTTTTAAAGTCATCCAAATTTTTGCATTTGAACATTAGTACGACATTAGAAGAGACCGGAATGCTAGCTGTTACTGTAGAAAGAGAGCCTAGAGAAATGTTCTGGTCATGTGACCTAGCGATCAAGCGCAACTTGTGGAGCCAACAAGGACTTATATTAAAAGACTTATATTAACTGTTGTACTAAAATACGTTTTTGTTGTATGCATGCCATTTTTAGAGTAACAACCATGTGCACAGAGATGAACACGCCCATCTCTGTGATTTATACAGATATTGCTTTTCCTGTGTGAATCGATAATAAATCGAAGAAATACTGTGCAGAAAGAACGATAATTAGGGGATTTGATCTAGGTTTACTTTTGGTTTTGTTAAACATACAAAGATTTCGTGATAACTGTGCTGACTGTATGATGGTGATCATACTAGGTTATCCTTAACACCCCTAGTGGCAGACAACAGAATTTTCCCTACAGTTTGGTAAACTGCCACATTTGTGAGACTTTCATTCCCACCGTTAAACATTTTAGCAGATACAGGCTCACAAAAAGGGTTATTAAAATACAACTTCCCTTGCTGCTGGGGTGGTAGCCACAAGGGTAAAACTTTCATACGTTTAGTTGTTATCTGTTAACTAGGAAGGTGTATATAGTGTAACTAAGGATTTACTCAACAAAAAACATGAAAAGTACATTAAGACTAAAAATTAATACTGAAATGACTAGTGTAATGCTGTGGTGGTGGGGGAAGGGGGGCAGGCACACAAAAACACTGTTTTAAAGGTGATCAAGACAATAAAAAAGGGGGATAGGAATTTTTTTTTTGTCTTGTATAAATATAGGCCTATAACATGCACATTCATAAGTAAAAATATACTTATTTTTTATGTCCACATGTCTGTGTCTATATCAACAATCATAATTCTGGCAAAAGGTCCTAGTGCCATAAAAAAACAAAAAAAACAACAACAAACCAATGATCACGAAATTTCACAGTAAAAGGATATTTGTGAATTTAACAGAGTACAGGAAACGTGGCATAGTAGTGGTTTTAATATGCAGATGTGCCTTATTCTGAAAGCCTTTGATAAACTGTGTTAAAAACGGCATTAAAAACTTCTAGCTTCATCTAAGCTTGAATTCACTCTCCACACACAAACCACAAAGTCTGTGACAAACGGCTCATACTGAGGCCAAAAACAAGTCAACCAGTCTACCACTCGGCAACATTAGACGACTATTCCCACAAGTGCAATAAGCTGAACTGTAACACCAGAGAAAGGGTTTATTTCTTTATAAAGCGAAGATGGAACTTTTCCATGCCATCTTGTCTTATTCAGCTGCAGAGAAAACTTCAGCAGGGCCCTCGACTCAGATTATCTCCAAAATTCCTAATGGAAAGAGGATAAGAAAGAAATTATGCTTAATTTTTTTTTAGACGGCGGCTCGTCATGTCCAGCAGGACTTGGTGAGACAGCACTTTCCACAGAGCAACGAGAAGGATGAGATGCTGGAAAAAGTGAGAGGATCTACAGGCCAGCTAGGCTTTCCCCACTGGAAAGAGAACAGTCCCACCGTCACTCTTATTACTGCAAGCGCAGACGCCGGTGGTTCAAGGCGCTTTTATTCCTCATCCATCGCCATGTAACTGTGACTGAAGAGCTCTATAATTAATCTAGCAGGACTACTTGTTAATATCCCAGCATGCTTGAAGTGACCAGACACAAAAGATCTATTGACCATGAAGAAGTGACGGCAGATCAACTCGCAGAGTCCATGTGTGCCTGGTCGTGTAGGCTAATATATAATCCCGAACAAATTGCTTTAATTACCACTCTTGAATGTGAAGCTTTTCTTGTCCGACACAAGAGACAACAACTGTGCAGCACAAAGGCAATCATGAAAATGCTTGCACAACACAAAAGCTGTTTCTCTCATTCTTTTCCCCTATTGAAAGTGACTGGAGGGAAGGATGATGAATTACCACAGTGTTGGTGAGGAGGAGTGGGACAGACACCATAATGAACCTCTTCCGTCAATTAATACAGAATGTACAGTCACTGCCAGAACAAATGCCTCTCAGAGAACCCTGTACTCAGCTCATGGTACAGCTGTGAGACTGTGGCAGGCTGTCAGTCACAGCATGTCATCAAATGGGAGACTACCTCGGAAATTCATATACAGTGCTATGCCGACAGTGGAGCCAAAAAGGGAACCCATTGTAGGATTGATGAACAAACGATCAATTATGACAACATGCCACTGACTTACATCAAGTGAAGCTCGATACCAAATGATAAACCAAAAAAAATTATTCAGAAATAGAGGCATAACGTTAATTTAAAAGTTTATGTTTAGTCATGGTGACATTGTGGTCAAGAACTGTGGTTCAATTAGTTACACTGCTGCTGCTGCGATGGAAACTTCTGTGACCGTGTATGGAGACTGCGTGGCAATGAATGATCATTTCAGAGGTGAGGTGCCCTATTTTTGGCTAAACCAAAATAGGATACAAATGAGCATAAAACAGACATAACTCCACCCCCAAAGTTTGACAGCATCAACTATCATTTAAACAAAAATGTCGAACAAATACAAAGGCACTACATCTTTCCCCACAGTTAGGTGCGTGTAGAATGCTAATAGATGTAGCTGAAATCTTGGCCAGTTTTTTCAAGGGCTCAAATCTCAACAAGCTATAAAAGAGTCGCCATGAGATCTTTCCCTTAGAATACAAACTTGATTTCACTTGCTCATGTTCTCTCTCTCTCAAGTACTTGCACGGTCAAAATGCTCAAAAAGCATATCCCCGATTAATAGCGCGGACAAAATCCCATTTGAGGAGATTAAACTGATGGTGTGTGGAATACACTTGCCTTCAAAACTACATCTGGAGAGGTGCCTAGACTTGAAATGAATGCTTGACTTTGGAAACTGTCAGCACCACCTAAAAGACTAAATACCCACAGTGCAAACGGCCATAGAAAAAGGTCTGCACCTGGATATGATCTTCAAATCTGTTTCGCAGCTCTGCATAATCTCCGAAAGCAGCAGAGCTGAACTGGCTGCAGTCTTAATTTAGTGCTCTACTTAAGTAACGCTATTGGGAGAAAAATCAAGACATTCCATGGCTCTCCAGTCTTTGCCCCTTCTCATGGGCACCATAGCTCCTCCAAACACACACACACCCCCACACACAGAGAACGACTGTAATAGGCAAGATGTAAATTGTAGACATGAGCAACCTGAGCTGGCTTAAAGTCTTCACCTGCTTCAGAGGCGAACAAAGAGATCATTCTCCAGTGAGCCCCTTGGGAAACGACCTCGCCCCTCGTAGTACTGTGGTAGAGAGGCAACACCCTCTAACTATTTCTCTACTCCCCTCTTTCAAGAGGCTTCAAGAGCCAGGTTGAACCCGGGGAAAGGGAAACTGTAGGAGCAGGAACATTAGCAGTGACCAAATTACCTCCAAACGATCCATCAGTGTGTCAGGAACAAGGGGACACGATCAGCTGTCAGCAACTGAGCTGTACCTTTTGCTATCTCTCCATCTTTCTCACTCACACACACACACACCCCCCTTCTCAGACGAGTTCATCTCCAGTTTTGCTAAGGCTGGCATAATCTACAAAAGGAATTTGAAGGAGTTTGGAAAGGTGATTCTCAGCAGGGATGGCCGAACCCCAATGTAGTTGACAAAGGCCCCATAGTACTGGAGCAGCTCTTTGGGAAGAGTTGGTGAAATTCAAACCTTCAAACACTTAGTGTTTAATGGTTGGGTTGTTTTACTGATCTGTGACCAGCAAGGCAAGCGCTTTGTCCGTTGTTTGCAAACAGATGTTTAAAAAAAAAAAAAAAAAAAAGATTCTCAGATGTCATCCGCGCTCACCTGCACTCATGAACTTGTGTTAAAAAAATTCATATTTACACAACGTTGTGCTTAGTACATGTTTAAACGTGTCTTACTCGTGTAACATCTCTGGGGATAATTTTATATTTTATACTTCACCCTTGCAGTAGATGTAGAGTGCAGAAAATGTGCATCAAGACTATTCATTTTATCCTAATGCTTGCTCATGTATATGCCTTTGGAGGTTTGACTTTTTAGAGCCTGTGCATGAAGTTGCTATGAAGAGCCACTGTAGAAGGCAGCCAGTCATTGTCCTATATGTCAGAAACACCAGGGTTACAGATGGTAACAAGGGGTCAGGAGTTAAGAAAACAAAGAAATCCCTGGGAAGGTACACAGAATGCAGTCAGCTTTTTCCACTGTATCCATCTCCTAAAACCACCCACATGGAGAGCACACACCCTCAGAAGCGCTAGAGCTTAAATTAGTTAAGCTGTGTGGATAGATTTTATTTACAAAGTACATATATCCATCCTAATACTCTCACTTGTGTGTGGTACAGGGAATGAGCCCATGTGTCTGAGGCCAGTGTGGTAACTGATCTAAAGAGGATTTGTGACAGCCTGTTTGAATGTCTCTCTACATTGGAGGAATCCCAATAAATAGCCAAAGGCATGTTTGCGTTTCCACACTTGACTATGTGGTGGAAACACTGGGGGCTCATTCTTTCACCATCTCTAGTACAACTGTTTGCGTGGCTCTTCGATTAAAACGCTCGACACATGAGGAGAAAAGCCACAGCTGTGAAGCTAATAAAATCATTAAATAAATCATTGCATGGATAGGCACTCTGTAGTCTTTATGCACCTGTCAGACACCTTCAGCTTTAAGACTATTAGGAAATAATCGGGTTAAATGGAACACGGGTCAGAGAACGTTGCCAATTCCCTAGAGAATACTATTCAGACTCTCATATGGAGAAGCAAATGGTACAACACATGGCTAATGTCATTGAAGCGTCTGAAGGTCAGCATGGTGGGTCCAGAAGGTCTGCATGTCATTTTCACCTCTGGAAGTTAACTACTCTCGCCACTTAAACGACAAGGTCAGAT
>NC_071264.1:23776007-23786007 GCF_023375685.1 Ictalurus furcatus
CATTCTCTCTCTCTCTCAATGTGTCTTGCCTTTCTCCTTTTTAATGTTTTTCCTGTCAGTTTTACTTCTAATTCCTTCCTTCCTTCCATTCTCTCTCTTTTTTTTCTTTGCCCTTTTCTTTCTCCTATCTCCATTTTGATTCTCTACTTTCTTTTTTTATTTCATTCTATTTTTACTTTTCCCTTATTCAATTTTCCCTCATTTGTATTTTCATTCTTTCTAAACCCTTTCTTTCTTTCTTTCTTTCTTTCTTTCTTTCCATTCCCCGTTTCATTTTTTACTTGCTTTTTTCTCCTCTTTCTTCTTTCTGTTTTTCCATCACTTTTTCTTTTTTATCGTTCTTTCTTTTACTCTCCTTTTGTATTCTCTCTCAATTTTGTCTTGGCTTTCTTCTTTTTTATTTTTATTTCCCTCCCTCCCTTTCCCTTCCCTTTCCTTCTTTCCCTCGCTCCCTCCCTCTCCCGTAAATGATCCTCCCCCTTCCTTTTTTTCATTCTTACTTATTGTTCTTACTTATTTTTGAGATCTGGTGCGTGTGTAGATCACAGCATATGAATTACATCATCTTTATCCTCATCAAATCCTTCAGTGAACCCTCATGTCCTGTGGATGGGGGCGGGGTCATACTGGAAGAGACCACTCCCACCAGGATAGAAATATTTTATCATAGGATAAAGATGATTAGGCAGAAAAACTTTGTTTTGATATGAAGTAAAGTTTGCTGTGACAAGTGGGCAAATAATCATGCCAGCAAAATGAATAAATGCCCCCACACAATAACAGAGACACTAGTTGTCTCTTTAATTTGTCACCTGTCTGTACATATGCTCATTTGCATACCGGTGATCAGCTCTCTCCTCATGCATGAACTTACAAGCCGCTGTTCGTGTGTTTGTGTTGCAGTGGAAGCTCTTACGTTCCCTCCATCCACTGGTAAATCGTTTATAATGGGAGCGGATGAGGCTCTGGAGAATGAGCTGGGACTGGGAGAGTTGGCTGGACTCACTGTAGCTAATGAAGCTGAGAGTCTGGCCTACGATGTAAGTACCACCTTATATTGATGTATAAATATTACTGCGCATTAATACACAATGCACTACAACTATTAAATAAACAGTCATCAAATTATTCAGAAATGTTTGTAGTGTAACACTCACACAGCTACAGGTTGTTGAGTTCTGTGTAGTGTTTAGAACAGACCATGTAACGCTCCACTGCTTCATTTACAAATGTCATTAAGCACTCAAGGCTTTTAATCAGAATGGAACTGCAGTTGTTTGCTCACTCTATATACACACACACACACACACACACACACATACGATCGGCCAGTTAATAACTTGTGTGTTGTGTTCAGTATAGTTTATTAAAGAACCCCTGCATTTAAAACCACGATGTGTAAATCATCATCAAATAACTTCTCTTCCTTCAATTTCTTTTAGATATAGATTTGTATTTGGGTTAAAGTTGGATCTTTATCTCTTTCGTTCTCCCATGTCCTTTCTTTATTTCCTGTTTTCGTGCTCCTTTTTTTTTTTTTTTTTTTTAAATGTATTTATTCTAATTTGTTTTTCAATTCATTGGTTTTTCTTTCTTTTTCCTTTGTTCTCACCTTTTTATCATTTTCTCCGTTTTTTTTTCTTGCCTTTCTTTGTTTTCCCTCCCTCTGTTTTTCCTTCTCAAACTGATATTTATTTCTTTCTGTCATATCCTTTCTCTTTCCTCTCTTGCCTCGCACCTCTGGGGTTGGGGGTTCGATTCCCACCTCCGCTCTGTGTGCATGGAGTTTGCATTTTCTCTGGTTTCCTCTCTGCATTTTCTCTGGTTTCCTCTGGGTACTCCGGGTACAAAGACATGAGCTGTAGACTGATTGGCATTTCCAAATTGTCTGTAGTGTGTGAATGTGTGTTTGATTGTGCCCTGCGATGGGTTGGCACCCTGTCCAGGGTGTCCCCTGCCTTGTGCCCCGAGTTTTCTGGGATAGACTCCAGGCTTCTGCAGGCATGAACTCACAGATGCCCATGATTGGCTAGTGTCACTGTGATTGACAGGGGAGCCAGAATATGCCACCCCTCCCTCCCTAAGGGCATGGCACATTTTGCTTTCTTAGGCTCCCGGCCACAGATGGTTATGGCATTGTCAAGATTTGAGCCTGTGATAACGTCCCCTCCAAAACTACTGGAACAACAAGGCCAGTTCATTTGATTGTGCTATACACCAAAGATATTTTGGTTTGAGATCAAAAGATTAATATTAGACGAGCATTTCCAGGAATTTCCTGGTATTTATATGTAGCTGTCTTCAAAGATATAACACATTTTGTATCAGACCACCCAGTTTTTATGCAAACAAAAGTATAGGAACGGATATATGTTGTAAATATAGTAAATAATACTTAATATTGGTTGCATATCCCTTATTTGCAATAACTGCATCAAGCCTGTGACCCCAAACCCAAATGTCTTCAGTCTACAGCAAAAACAGATGAATTGGCCTTGCCGTTCCAGTAGTTTCAGAGGGCAAACCTCATGTCTTTTTTGCTAAGCTGACGTCATTTGCTTCCTCTCAGATCACCAACAACAAAGACGCTCTGAGGAAGACGTGGAACCCCAAGTTCACCCTGAGGAGCCATTTTGACTCCATCCGCAGTCTGGCATTCCACCCTCAAGAGCCGGTACTAGTCACCGCTTCGGAGGATCACACGCTGAAGATGTGGAACCTGCAGAAAACGGCTCCTGCCAAAAAGTATGAGTCAAAGGACAGCAGCTGACCTTTAGTAATTCTGTTGCGTGAAAATTACATACAGATATATTACCGTTAACATCGTCGTCTGTCTCCTGCCTTTCTGTTCAGATGTGCTGCTCTCGATGTGGAGCCCATTTACACATTCCGAGCTCACAGGTGAGTTTGTGAGAACCTCAGTCTTGAACACAGACACACAGGGTTGAGTCTTTTCAGACATCATGCTCACTGTGCTTTGTTATGTACAGCAGCACACTGTGGACATGTCACCACTACATGCACCACCTCCTTAAAACCTTTTTTACACACCGTGTGTTTATCAGCCTGGCTTTCATCACAAGTGACTGAGTGGCTCTTGGCAGAAAAACAGGAACATTGTGACTAATTATTTAACCAGCTGTTAATATTGCTGGTTTCCTTTTCACTTGGGGAGGACAGTGTGTGCTCTTGGCATCCTAACAGGTTTAAAGTTTTATTTTAAATAGCAGTTATTTTTGCTCAGGATTTTGGATTTTTCAGTGTAAATGTGCACTAAATCAACAGTTCATGCAAGATGCAGACAAGCCGTCGTTCACTAACATCCGCTAGGAAAACATAGCCACCACGGCAAGAATGTAATACATATGCATATTGTTTCTTACAACGTCGATCAAGTGAGAATTGTAAATCTCAATTCTAAGTCAAAAACCTTTTGTTACGATACTATACCAACTGGAGAATCACGATACCATGCAGTATTGTGTTAATCCATCATTCAAATCTACAAAATGAACCAAATTTACAGAAATAACATGAAAACAGACCAAGCAGATTTTCCTCTCAATACGTTATTAATGAGAATGAATAACTGGCTGTTGGAAAAACTCAACAACAATCATACAGTTGGCGAGCGACTAATTCAACGTGCCACATATTTCATCTGTTGTTTCCTCGAGCAAAGAAATCATACAAATGGAAAATGTCCTCAGAGAACTAATAATGAACACATCATTAGGAATAAATAACAGAGTTTGGAAATGAACTCGCTTACAATCAAACACGGCTAATTTTACAGGGTTTGTACAGATGGTTCATAATGAAATTCCAGGACTTTCAAAGACTTTTCAAGCACTATTTTTATGTTGTTGTTTGTTTTCAAGGACCATACAAGAGTGATTGTCATGTTGACGAGTATTAAATAGTGACTGAAACGCAGCCCATTAATACTACATATTAACCAGCAGTCACTTCCAAGCCATTTCCAGACTGCTCCTGATTTTATAACCATGACGTCCTCTGACAAAATCACCACACATATAAGTTAAAGACAATGGCTGTGCTGTGATTTCAATGATATTTACATGTAAGATGATCACTTGGAGAGAAAGTTAGAAGTTAATGAATGTGCTGCTCTGCTCTGCCCCTCACTGAACAGAGTAGCCGTAGAGAGAGGTGTACCTGTGCCGGGAAAGCAGGACCTCGCACTCGCGGGGTAGTACTGGCGACCCTCTTCTACGGAAAGTAGCTCAGGGTTGCCCAAAAAGTCGCGAGATTTGTCGCTAGGTGCTTTTTTTTTGAGGATAGGAGAAGTGGACCTGAGCTGCCTCTGTTAAAGTGAATGAGTGAGTAGTGGGAGGAGGGGGAGGGGCTGCAGCCGGGTGTCATATCTTGAGTGAAGGGATTGTATTCGTGCTCTATCGAAAATAAACATTTTAAAGTTATTTAGCGATTTCATATTTATTAACTTTTTATAATTCAAGCACTTTTTAAGCACCACTAGATAGAAAACAGCTAAAAGTGGCTTTTCAAGGTTTTCCAGTACTTAAATTTCAAAAAGCCATATTCAAGTATTTCAGGCACCTTGTACGAACCCTGATTTTTTTATTTACACACAGCGGTTAGCGTAACCTTAGCTCGCTTGGTAGCAAATAGGAAATCTTTAAAGATTAAGGTATTAATTAAGAATTTAGGTTAAATGAAGTGTCACTAACCTTTGTGTATTCTGCAAAAGCAGTGAGATGTGTCACTTTAGGGAAAAAGTTATTAACTGCCGCACATTCAACATTACTTACGGTACTACCGTATTGATCATACTACCGTTTAAACAATACAGTGGCATCGGCGGTGTTTTGAAGCTTATATCGCGATACCACCGTAGTATCGGTATTATGTGCGACCCTAGATTATAATGGTAACACTGTGTTCTTCTCTGTAGGGGTGCAGTTCTGTGTGTGGTGATGAGCAGTAACGGAGAGCAGTGCTTCAGTGGAGGAGTGGACGGTACCATTCAGAGCTGGAACACTCCTAATCCCAATATTGACCCCTACGATTCATATGGTACGTTCCATTCTTGCACCTTTCAAGTTTTAGGTACATCAAACATTTGTTTTCTCTCTAAACGATCTGTATCTGTCTCTGGCTGTGACAGAGCCATCTGTGCTGAGGGGGGCGCTGTGTGGTCACGCTGATTCAGTGTGGGGTTTAGTCTACAGCTCAGCCCACCAGCGGCTGCTGTCCTGTTCGGCAGACGGGACTGTGCGACTTTGGGATGCTGCAGACACCTCACCCGCCCTTGCCATCTTTAACGAGGACACAGGTAACAGTGCAAACTTTAAATCTCATCCTCATTCACACGTACAGAATTCCTCATTAATAACACTTCAAATATACATATTAATCCTCATCAGTTCTCAATGTGTATTATGCCTCTGTAATACCTCATTAAGGCATTCTCATTGTAGCACACAGTCATGCCCCATTAATGATACATCCGTAATGCATCCTCATTCTAGAAAACACTCATTATGCCCTATTAATGATGCCTCAATAAAACTTTCCCGTTGTAGAACACATGCCTCATGCTGCATTAATGCCTTAATAAAACCTCGTCATTCTAGAACATGTTCATTTTGCTTCTTTAATCATACATTAGTAAAATGTTGTCATACTACAGGGTGTCTCCATACACAGGGAAAATTAACACTTTTTAGTAAAATGTAACTTTATTTATAAAATAATAATAATCTAATAAACACACGAGTCATCTGTATTATCATCTGTATTACTCATGATGAACTTTATAACACATCTGGTGTTGTGTGTGTGTGTGTGTGTGTGTGTGTGTGTGTGTGTGTGTGTGTGTGTTAGATCTGGGCATCCCGTCCTCTGTGGATCTGGTGTGTAGTGAGCCAGCTCACATGGTGACAGCCTTTAGTAACGGCAGGACAGGAATCTTCAATATGGAGACGCGGCAGCTGGTGCTGGAGCTGGAGTCTCAGAACGCAGGGGAGCCAGGTACAGCCGCACACACACACACACACACACACACAAATCTGCCATGAGCTGAAATGTTTGAGCTCTTTTTTTTATATATCTACTTGGTTCTGCCTTGAACTTCTGTGCTTAAAGTGCACTTTGTGTGAAAGTAAGGTGGACCGATTCTTGAGAGTTGGGCAGCTTTTCCTTTAATGCAGGAGCTCAGATATGAAGCGCACAGGACAAAAGTGTAGCTATTTGGGTACTTCAGGAGCATTTCATTTCTGTGTTTACATTCACTGGTTTAGTAAATACACAGTGCAAAAACGTCTACTGACTGTTAGGTTATTATAAATGCATTGCTTCAGTGATTACATAAAGTTCGTTAGATTTTCAATTCTATGTTGTGGCAGTTAAAACGTTCATGAAGTTAGAATTTTGACCAGCGTCAGAGCATACACCGCTACAACTGACATATTGAGCTGAAATTCAGTAACGCTTTGGCTGTGAGTTTAATATTTCTGTTCATTAGTTCCCTGTTATGCGTGTCGAACAGTAAACGTGCGCTCTCCACTGACAGGAGTGAAGTTTAATTACTGTGAAAAGAATTCAATTAGATTTGAACCCACATTTAGACTTTTGTTCCCTTTTCCTAGCAGATAACCAAACAATTGTTCATTAACTCCTATGGATATTGGAATATTAAAAACCATTTTAAAAGCAAACAAAACAAAGCAGAATTCACATGTCTATTAGAAGAAAAATGCAAATTGCTGTGGAACTTTTCTCATATTGGAGCTTTCATCATGTGGATCTTAGAAACAATAGAATAATGAAAGAGTAAGCACCAGTGCATCATGCACAAACCCACTATCTTCTGGTGATAGAGCTGTAATACAGTTTAGATACCATACCTTACTTTTTCTCATTGTTGCTACATATATCAGCATGCGTGCGTTATTGAGTGACTTAAACGTTTTGGAGCAAAGACAGATATTCAGCTATTTTCATTCCCTATGATATGTGGTATCACATTTTGGCTGTGTGTATGTGTGTGTTATTCTTCAGATGCCCCTCGTCAGATCAACAAAGTGCTGAGCCACCCGACACTGCCCATCACCATCACGGCACAGGAAGACCGCCACATCCGCTTCTTCGACAACAACACAGGTAGTTCAGGCACTGTGTGTGTGTGTAACTCCATCAGCAGTTTAGACCAGGGATATTTAAACTATGGGGTGTGGGTGGAATGGAAAATGCCATAAAATAAGTATTTAAATCACTGTTCTAAACCTTGACACATTTTACATACAAGCTCTACAAGCGCAATCTTCTTTTTTCTCCCCTTAATAAGAATGGCAGATTGATATAAATCTAGAATGATTGACAGTTGAGCAGGTGTGTTTTAGTTCTTTGCTTGAAAGATGGGCTGACACACCACCCTCGCTTATTAAGGAGGGGCTCATGAGGAAAACGTTGAAATAAGTCTGATTTAGATGCTCACACTTTCATGGCTTTGCCAAGAAACATATCTGACAGGAGCGTTGTTGTTGCTGATGAATGCTTTGACCAAAAATGACATTTACACAGTTTTCTCTTCATTCCAAATATAAGCTCAACAAAAAAACGGAACGTCCTCTCACATTCAACTGCTTTTATTTCCAGCACATTTTTTAACATGTATAAATATTTGTATTAACCTAAAAAAAGATTCAACAAACTGAACAAGTCTCACAGACATTTGACGAACAGAAATGGAATAATGAGTCCCTGAACAAAGGGGGGGGGGGGGGGGGGTCAATATTAAAAGTAACAGTCAGTATGTGGTGTCCTCCAGCTGCTTTAAGTACTACAGTGCATCTCATCCTCATGGACTGCACCAGATTTGTCAGTTCTTGCTGTGAGATGTTACCCCACTCTTCCACCAAGTTCTCGATCACATCTCGGGGGGACACATAGTTGCTTGTAATTTTCCACTGCAAGGACGATCAGCTGTCCTTCTACCTTAATGCCTCATTCTAGAACATTTCATATGCCTCAATCTTTATTTACATTATCATACTCAACCCGGTCATGTGCTATTCATAACAACGTATTAAAACATCATCATTACATCACACTACAAGTCGACCGATAGTGGATTTTACCGATACCAATAACTAGGTTGGGCAGTACCTGCCGATTAACCGATTAATCAACCGATTTAAAGCAACGATTTAAAATGGTTACTGAATGAAAACATAACACTCAAAGTAAAATATTGCTGAACTTTATTACAAAAATAAAGAATACTGACTGTACCAGGAAAATATATTGTACTTTTTTAAATGTAATAAATATTAATATATACTAATTATTAATAAATATTAAAATAAATAAAATGTATACATCCAAACTAAACCAAAAAGTAACACTCCAAATAAAAACAGAGACATGCAAAATTAATTAAAAACACTTCAAGTAACACAACAAAATTTGCCAGTGATAGTTTTTATTTCGTCTCTAGATGCCGCTCCCGTACTGTATAATGAAGGCGGACCCTTCGCTCAGCCGCTCCTGCAATAGACGCAACCAGGAAAGGCTATCGGTGTGGATTTGTCCCGATAACCGATAGTTCCAGCAATCAGTTATCGGTGCCGATTAGTCAGCAAAACCGATCAATCGGTCGACCTCTATAGCACACCATGCATTGTGTACAATCTTCCTAAAACACCCTCATTCTAGAACACACATTATGCCTCATTAATACCTTAATAAAGCATTCTCTTTTTAGATCTTGCCTCACACCTTCCTTCTAAAACATGTCTTATTGGTAATCTCATTAAAATATTTTTTGATCATTTTGCCTCCAAGTGCCGCACCAGAAAAGCATTCCTCCGATCAACTAGAGGTGGCTAGTTCAAATCCTGATGATGCCACAGCCATCCATAGCTGGGAGAAAAACTGGCCGTACTCTCTGGGTGGGAGGGATGGTATACTTACTCTCCCCTGTCAATCACATTGGCACTAGCCAATCACGGGCATCTGTAAGTTCATGTATGCAGAAGAAGATGAATTGTGCTCTCCTCCGAGTGTGTTATACTGCATGAGAAGCAGTTCGAAAAGATGAGGTTGGCTTCACGTTTCTCAGAGGAAGCATGTGTTAGCCTTCACCTGATACGAGAGAGCTGGCTGGTGGGAGGGAACTGACCAAGACCAAATTAGGGATAAAATGCAGGTTCCATTCTAGACATTATGCCTCATTAATGATACCTTATTAAAACATCATGATTGTACAACATGCACATTATGCCTCATTAATACTCATTACACACCATTCCCATTCTTGTGTAAAATTCCGTTATACTCCATTTTCATTCTAAAATGCCTGTTATGCTACATTTTCAACCAAATTGTTTATTTAACTCTTCCGCTGGGGATTGTTTGAAGGATTGTTATTAACTGAAGTAAATAATGGCTGATGTATAAACCCTGCCTGTTATTGTTCATCGTTAGGAAAACTTATTCACTCCATGGTGGCTCATCTGGACGCTGTGACCAGCTTAGCAGTGGATCCTAATGGCCTCTACCTGATGTCTGGTAGTAAGTATTCACGGCTCATTGGAGGCTGTTTTTTCTGATGGTTTTTTTCTTTTTATATCTCAGATCAGTTTGGTTGGAGTGGAAAAGTCAAATCTCTTTACATCTCAGGTCACGACTGCTCCATCCGTCTGTGGAACATGGAGAGCAAGACATGCATTCAGGAGTTCACGGCTCACAGGAAGAAGTTTGACGAGTCGATCAACGATGTGGCGTTCCACCCCACCAAGTGCTACATCGGCAGTGCCGGAGCCGACGCCCTCGCCAAAGTCTTCGTATGACCTCTGACCTCTGTGGCCTTGAGGAAAGGACGTGGATCCTAACGGCAAAGACAGGAGTTGCCTTTTAGACAGAGGCTTTCCCTCCTAGCTTTGGAATTTGTGATGATGATTCAAGCGAAGGCTTGTCAGGTGGACGTCACTCCAGCCCTCTTTACCCAAAAACC